>NW_017670283.1:864742-1165016 GCF_001879085.1 Nicotiana attenuata
AGTAATCACAGTAATCTACTATTGCACTCTCCCGAGATACACTAGCTTACTTTATTTAGCACAATTCACTTAGATTACACCCAAGGCTTCGTTATCCCTAATCCCGCATTTAAACCCGCAATTATAGATTCCACTAATAATCTAGGAGTGGTGTTGTTCAACAATACCCTAAATATGCACTCTTTTCCAAGTTATGCACACTAAATAGGCACAGCTAATTGAGGATCCTGTCAATTAACTACAACAAACACGAAGTTGAACAAATAGAGATTAAACTAGCAATTTGTATTCACATAAACAAGAAGTTCATCACCCAATAGGGTCCATCAAAGCCTTAGACAAGGAATTTAGCTACTCATGGCTATGGGAAAATAAACTAAGATTGAATTCATCATAAAATCAAAAGAAAAGAAGAAAGATGTTTAGAGTATTTTCTCACAATCGTTTTCCTTGCTAAGAAACCTAAAAAATCATTACATGCCTCTCTTGGGCGAAGTCTAGTGTTTTAAATAGGTTTTAGGTCTAAAAATCCCGTAATTGACACTTTGGTCCCCGAAGTTTCTGCTCCTGCCACGGTTCTGCCGCGGTCGCGGTAGAACTGCGGCCAAACACCCTCGCGGATTCTCAATCTTCTGCAGCTGCTTCCCACCGCGGTTTTGCCGCGGTCGCGGTGGAACCGCGGTGGATCCAGTACTCTAAATTCCTCGGCCTGTTTTGCATGGGTCACTTGGGAAATTTCACAGTTGGCCTCTTTTTCATCACTTTTAACTCCAAAACTGCTCCTTAGCCTTCCTTATACATATATCACCTACAAATCATGAAAAGCACTAATAAGAGCATTTTGTCATCACTTTTAGCATTAAAACTACACAAGAAGGTGATTATTTAAGGTGTGATTATAGTCAAATTCACCTATTATCAGTGCCAATTAAAATCAATCACCATATAGACTTCCCTTAATTTAGGAGTCAAAATTCAAACGGTAATGGGCAGGAGTTATTTAAGGAAGGAGATCAAGTAAACATCTCGTACAGAGCAAACAAATAAGGGTAAGTACATGGACAACATTTAAGGTAAAAGTTTAATGGTACTTGATTTGTAAAAACAAGGAAAGTAAAGCAGTAAAGTAGCCAGTAAGAACCAAATTGAAAGCCGTATTCGAGTCAGAAAAGAGGTAAAGGAAAGTTTCAATTTAAGGAAAAATCAGTAATCAATCAAATAAGCAACATTAAAGGAATTCAAAATCAATTAACAGTTGGCAAAACATTCGAATGAGAAGTTCTCATATATAAAACACATAGACATGTCAAGCAAGAAGGTTTCAAAATCACAAACGCAGAAAAGGCTCAAATTCAAATCATAAACTCGGAGCGAGTCCGAGAGTTCAAGGTTTTAAAGTAGAACCCTTCTCCAAACATAAAACCAAATTAGCCAAAGAAAACCCCTAAAACCTAGGGTTTTTAAACTCGAACAGAGATGAGAAGGAAAGCTATTGAGACAGGCTCAGAGATCTCTTTTCAGAGTCTCATGAGAAACATACAAAAACAATAGCAAGTCAAAGCAACTACTACATAGAAACTAGTACATGAAACCAGTTTCAAGAAAAAGCTTGGAATTTAAATGAGTTCATGTAGTGTAAACTTAAAGAAACAGTCGATGAAACACATCTAGAAAGAGTCCAAGCAAAGTCCGGTAAAGGTAACCAAAGGACTAAAACCCAGTAGGAAAACACAGTAGAGAAACACATAAGATAGGCATGTGAGAGCATGGTGAAAAACCAGTAGGAGATAGAACGGAGCATGACAAAAAAAATCATAACAAGGCAAACATAAGAGCACACGAAAAGCATGTGAGAAAAGAGCAAATAAGAACATAGCAGGGATCGATTCCCACCAAGAAGAGGAGAAGAAGAAGAGTCAGAAACATTTTAAGAACTTTCCAAAAACCCTAATTGAAAAGCAGTGCTTTTTGAAAGAAAATCGGAGAAAACGTTTAGGAAACTTAAGCAAAAGTGCAAACATGTAACAGATCTAAAAATAATCGGAGAGACCTCGAGATTTAGGGTTTCAGATGAACCTAGAGATGAGAAAGGCTTCAAAAACACCCGATCTAAGTCGGATAATGTCATAAACAGGCTCAAAAGACCAAGAGCCACCGGAGCAGGGCCGGAGATGGCCGGAATCTTCGAATCATTGAAGGCCTGGGTGAAGACCCTCGAGGTCTGGCCTCGATCCTTCGAACAACAGGCACGCAGGAGCCATAGGAGGTGGGTATAGACTGTCCATGGCCTGAGAAGCCATGGATGCCGGCGAAAACATGGTGGAACGTGGTAGGGAAGGCTAGGATTTTGGGAGAGGTTGAGAGAGAGTTGGGAGACGGGGCGGCTGAAGGGTGGAAATGAATTAGGGTTAGGGGTAGTCTGCGAATTAAAAAGGAAATAATCAATGTCGTTGATCTTCCAGATCAACGGCTGAGATTAAAGGGGGGGATCCGATCGGGTTTTTAATTGGGTTACGGATTGGGTCGGTTCAAAAATTGGGCTGGTTGCAATTGGGCTCAATTCTGGTTAAAATTGAAATTGCAAAGGGGTTATAGTTTAAATGGGCGAGGTTAAATGTTAAACAACCATTTCTTACCTTTTTAATTTAATAAAATAGTTAAAAATAAATTTCAAAACCAATTAAAAGTACTAAATTGATTAATAATATATAAATGTTAATTAAAAAATACCGGGAGCAATTTTGTAATTGTAAAATACTATTAATCGAAAAATAGGCTATAATGGCAATTGTAGCAATTTAGCTTTAAAATACCAATAAATTTTATAAAAATATGCAAAAAATCACCTTAATTATATTTGGTGTAAATATGAGAATAAATTAAATTATTTCCCAAAAATGATAGTTTGGGAATAATTATTGAATTTTGTACTATTAAAATAAATAACAAATTGATTTTAAAAAATCTTTAAAAATAAGGGAAAAATACCAAAACCCTTGGGCATGCTTATATATGCATGTACATGCTATTTTGAGAATATTTTGAGTATATAAAATATATAGGGAAAAATTGGGTATCAACAGTACCTGGGCCTGGTCCGACCTACCGCGGTCCCACCGCGGTTACGCCACGATCGCGGTGGACCAACTTCAGAGAGCGTCTCTGACCGCGGTCCCACCGCGGTTACGCCGCGACCGCGGTGAACCAACTTCAGAGAGTGTCTCTGACCGCGGTCCCACCGCGGTTACGCCGCGACCGCCGTGAGCCTGTTCCAGGATGCCAATTTCGGGGTTCTTTTCATTGTTTTTCCCCTTAGGCACTAGTTTTACCTCTTTTAATGCCTACCTTACCCATGTTATGCCAAGGCTCGTGATGCAAAGTCCTCCGCACTAACCTGCATATATACAATATGTTAAAAATTCTACTATCGTGGGTTGCATCCCATGAAGCGCCTAATTTAAAGTCGCGGCACGACGCAGCACGAGCGCAATTAAGATTCGCTCAACCTCTCTCTTCTTTTTTTTTTTATATTTTTTTTATGACATTAAGACTACACTTACAACACATTCATGGGTTGCCTCCCACTCAGCGCCTGATTTAACGTCGCGGCACGACGCATGTGAGCGCATTTAAGGGTCGCTTGACCTCTGAGGTTCAGTCAGGTGGATCTCAGACCCTTCCTTTGGTTCGTTCATGCCCACATATAGTTTCAATCTCTGCCCATTGACTCTAAATGTACGAGAGTCTTTCTCTGCGGCAATCTCTACAGCACCTGAAGGGAATATTTCAATCACTCGAAACGGTCCAGACCATCTTAACTTAAGCTTACCAGGGAACAGCTGCAATCTTGAGTTATATAGCAATACCATGTTCCCGTGTTTGAAATGTCGCTCCATAATGTTCTGGTCGTGTAACCTCTTCATTCTTTCCTTGTACAATCTTGTGCTCTCAAAAGCAAGATGTCTGAACTCGTCAAGCTCATGCAACTCAGTGATTCTTGTTGTGCCTGCAGCCTCAATATCTATGTTCAACTGCTTCAATGCCCACCATGCTTTATGTTCAAGTTCCACTGGCAGGTGACAGGCCTTTCCAAACACCAACTTATATGGTGACATACCAATTGGTGTTTTAAACGCAGTCCTGTAGGCCCAGAGTGCATCATCTAGCTTTCTCGCCCAATTAGTTCTTGTGGCGTTCATAGTCTTGGTTAACACACTCTTTATCTCTCTGTCGGACACTCAACCTGCCCACTAGTTTGCGGGTGATAAGGGGTAGCAACCTTGTGGCGCACATCATACTTTGCAAGCAACTTCTCGAAGGCTCTATTACAGAAGTGAGTGCCTCCATCGCTGATAATCGCTCTTGGTGTCCCAAATCGGGTGAATATGTTCTTTTTTAAAAATCCCACCACCACTCTTGCATCATTAATGGGCAACGCAGTAGCTTCTACCCACTTGGACACGTAATCCACAGCCATAAGTATGTATTTATTGCCAAAGGAGCTGATGAAGGGACCCATGAAGTCAATCCCCCAGACATCAAACACTTCCACCTCTTGAATCGGGTTCATGGGCATCTCGTGGCGATGGGAAGTGTTCCCAGTCCGCCGACATTCATTGCAGCCCTTCACCCATAGGTGCGCGTCTCTAAACACTGTTGGCCAAAAGAATCCGGCCTCAAGCACTTTCGCAGCTGTCCTGACCCCTCCAAAATGTCCTCCATATGCTGATGCATGACAAGCCTGCAAAACAGAAGATTGTTCTATCTCGGGGACACACCTCCGGATCATATTGTCAATACATATTTTAACAGATAAGGCTCGTCCCAATAATACATGCAGCTATCACAACAAAATTTTTTTCTTTGGACAGATGAAAGGTCATAAGGAACTATACCACTGGCCAGGTAATTAGCAAAGTCTGCATACCATGGCACTTCCTCAAGACTAGTAGCGAGCAGCTGCTCGTCTGGAAAAGTTTCCAGAATGTCCTCAACCTCAATTGCATTTTGAGCTCCCTCAAGTAGAGATAGATGATTAGCGACTTGATTCTCTGTGCCCTTACGGTCACGAATTTCCAGGTCAAATTCTTGCAGTAGCAATACCCAACGAATCAGGCACGGCTTAGACTCTTTCTTCTCAATCAAGTACCTGAGAGCTGCATGGTCAGTGTATACAATGACCTTAGACCCAATCAGATATGATCTGAACATGTAAAAAGAAAACACCATGGCCAACATCTCCTTCTCAGTCATAGTGTAGTTCAGTTGGGCTCCACTCAGCGTTCTACTAGCATAGTATATTGGATGCATCAGCTTGTCTTTGCGCTGTCCCAGCACTGCCCCCACTGCGTAGTAACTAGCATCAAACATGAGTTCGAACGGTTGCTCCCAGTCGGGGGCAACTATGATTGGTGTTGTGACTAGCCTCTTTTTCAGCTCCTCAAATGCTACCCTGCAATCATCAGAAAACAAGAAAGGATGATCTTTTTCTAACAACTTACAGAGAGGGTTGGCAATTTTTAAGTCTTTTATGAATCGCCGATAGAAACCGGCATGCCCGAGGAAGCTTCTGATTGCCTTGACTGAAGTCGGAGGGGGTAGCCTTGCTATCACATCTACTTTCGCATGATCCACCTCAATTCCTTTGCTTGGCACCTGGTGTCCCAAGACTATACCCTCTTGTACCATAAAGTGGCACTTCTCCCAATTCAGATTTAACTTTCGATAGTCCATGCAAATTCTCCAGCCCGTGACGGTTCTTGTAGAGATCAATTCATTCTTATCATTCTTAACTACCGTCATGCCACCCTTTTTAGGAACACATTGAACTGGGCTAACCCAGCTGCTGTCAGAGATTGGGAAAATGATTCCCGCATCTAACCACTTGATTACTTCATTCTTCACCACTTCCTTCATATTGGGGTTCAGCCTTCTTTGGTGTTCCCTGGAAGGTTTGTGTCCCTCTTCCAGTAGAATTTTGTGCATACAGTAGGCAGGGTTGATCCCCTTTATGTCTGCCATGGTCCACCCAATGGCAGTCTTGCACTCCTTTAGTACCAGCAACAGTTGTTGAGCCTGCGCATCTAACAAACTAGATGAGATAATAACAGGTAATGTGGAGTTAGGTCCAAGAAATTCATACCTGAGATAGGCGGGCAATGGTTTTAGCTCCAGCTTTGGTGGTTCTTCGATTGATGGCTTGGCTGGAGGAGTTTCTCAATTTCCAAGTGCAAGGGCTCAAATTCCAGAGTTCTATCCCAGAACCCTCTACCCTCTAGCGCCAACACCCATTCCGCCAGATCCTCTCCATTTACCACATCCAAATTCGTTAAACATGCAGCAAGGGGGTCCTCAATAGTCAGCCTTTCATCATCAGTCTCTACAATTACATCCACTGCATCAATAAGAGAGCTATTGGCGAATTCACTTGGTCGCCTCATAGATTTCTGTACATTTAATGTTATTTCTTCATTGTTCCGTATCGTCTTGAGTTCTCCAGTCTCACAATCAATTAGGGCTCTCCCCGTGGCTAGGAACAGTCTTCCCAAAATTATAGGAATCTCTTCGTCCACCTTGCAGTCTAGGATCACAAAATCTGCAGGGAACACAATTTCCCTACCTGAATCAGCACATCGTCCAAGATACCAGAGGGTCGTTTCACAGTCCTGTCAGCTAGATGAAACAACATAGAGGTGGGTCTAGCTCTTCCAATGCTCAACCTCTTATAAATTGCCAGGGGCATAAGATTGATGCTGGCCCCTAGATCACACAGTGCCTTAGCAAAAGCAAAATTACCAATAGTGCATGGAATTGTAAAGCTCCCTGGGTCAGACAGCTTTTCCGCAATTGGTCTAGTCACCACTGAACTACAGGTCTGAGTAAGAGTAACTATGGCCAAGTCTTGAAAATCAAACTTTCGGGACATCAAGTCCTTCATCATTTTTGCATACCCAGGCATCTCCTTCAAAGCTTCAATCAACGGTATATTTACCTGGATTTGCTTTAGCATTTCAAAGAACTTATTGTATTGCTCCTACTTTTTGTACTTAGCCAGCCTCTGAGGGAAAGGTGCAGGAGGTCTTTCTTCCCAATCAATTGGGACTGATCTTTATCAGCTGCTACATCAACTATTGGCTCCTGGACTGTCACAGCTTCTTTCTCGATCTCATTCTGAATGCTATTTTCTTCTTGAGCAGGCTGGACTGTCACCTCTGTCAGTTTCGTTGACTCATCCAGCTCAACGGGAGTGTCTCAGCCTGTCTAGCTTCTCGAGCCCTTTCTTGCTCTACATCCAGATATCTGCCATTACGTAGACTCACCGCCATCATCTGCTTTGGTCCCTGATCTTTTGGATTTATCTAGGTGTCTGCAGGTAGTGTCCCATGAGGACGATTATTTAGAGACATCAAAATTTGGCCCACCTGTACCTCAATATTTTTGATTGCTGCATCATGTGCATCGACTCTCTCATTAATTTTTGCATTAGACCCAATAACATGTTGCATCATTGCTTCAAGTCTAGCAAACCCATCTTCCTGCCTTCCACCATGCTGCTGCTGAGGCGGGTGAAACCCCTGCTGCTGATTCTGATTATTGTATCCCTGTTGTCTTGGGTAAGGTGCCATATTGTTGGGGGGTCTCATACCTCCCATGTTCCCAGTGTTGAACTGTGACTGTGCTGGCCTGTACTGCTGATTTTGTTGACCCCAATTCTGACCACCCTGTCTCTGGCCGCCATAATTAGACACATAGTTCATCTCTTCAGGGTAGTGATGATGATCGTGTTCTGCATTCCATTGGTTACCAACTGGCTGACTAATGCAAGATGTGCACAAGCCCCCATTGGTAGTATCAACAATATGTACCTGCTGTTTCTGCCGTGACTCTTCCACCTTTTTGGTGGGTATGCTCATCTGTGTCAATAAGGTGGCCATATTTTCAGCCATAGAATTTGATGGATCTAAAGGCACTGAGTGCACCACCAGAGTGAAAGGTACACTTCTGGTTATCCATCCCGAATTCTGTGCCATCTTGTCAAGCAGGATCTAGCCATCTCTCCATGTTTTGCTCAAGAATGCCCCACCAGCTGAAGCATCAACAATATTCTTTACGTTATCTGACAATCCCATGTAAAACCGCTGCCCCAACATTAGATCTGGAACACCATGGTGTGGACATATGACCAGCATCCCTTTAAAACCTCCCATGTTTCATGCAGTGTTTCCATCGGTCTCTGTTTAAAGCTCAAAATCTCATCAATTTGTTGAGCCGTCTTGTTGGGTGGGTGGAACTTGTTGTGCAATTGCTTGACTAGTTCATCCCACGTTGTTATAGAATTTATGGGAAGTGAATTTAGCCAGGTCTGGGCAGCTCCTGTCACTGAGAATGGAAACAATAACAGCTTGATTGTTTCCGGAGTTACATTGGGTTGCCTTTGGGTTTTGCAGATAGACAAGAAATTCTTCAAGTGCTGCTGAGGATCTTCAACTTGTGACCCCAAAAATAGTCCCTTATTCTGCAACAAGTGCAGCATGTTATTTGTGATTTGGAATGACTCAGCTTGTATCTGCGGGACTACTATCGCTGTGGATAGATTCTCAGTTGTGGGTTGAGCCCAGTCATAGAGAGCAGCCTCTGGCACTATTGGTACTTCTGGGTTTTCCTCGTGATCTCCCATGATTGTTTCGAATTGTGCAGTTGTTGGTTGTTATTTGTTTTTTTGGTTGGCCCGATTCAAAGCCCTGAAAACTTTCTCAGGATCTGATACTGCTTCGAATACTTCACCAGATCTCGATGAGTTTCTAGGCATGCACCTGTGCAACCAAGTCAACAAACGTTAAAATTTCAATGTAAAAATTGGGTATAGAGAAAACTGACTACACTAAGAATTTTTGTACTTCTTTCAATTGTAATTGGTAACACCTTTAATTCCTTGGCAACGGCGCAAAAACTGATCACGCCCAACTATGACTTATAACAGCACACGCGGACGTTGCAAATATAACCTGAGTATTTAATCCCAGAGTCGAACCCACAGAGAATTAACCTATCAATTACCTTTGTTGGAATCACTATATTCCTTGTAATCAACTTCCCCAAACGTTGTAAACAATAGTTGATGGTATTTCTACTAACTAAGATTGAAAGTAAATAAATAGCTGTAAACTAAATATGCTTGGGTTGTAAACAATAATGAGAAGGTTCTAAGGTAGTGATTTCCCCTATTGATGGAATCCCTTCCGGTTATATTTCATATAGATTCACCTAACATCTCTATCACTCATGAGCACTCATTTTACCGTAAATCTCTCCTGAGTAATCGCGATAATTTACTAGACGCACTCTCCCGAGATACGCTAGCTGACTTTGTTTATTACAGCTCACTTTAGATTGCACCCAAGGCTTCGTTATCCCTAATCCCGCCTTTAAACCCGCAGTTATAGATCCCTCTTATACTTTGGGAGTGGTGTTGTTCAACAATTACCTAAATATGCACTCTCTTCCGAGTTATGCACACTAAATAGGCACAGCTAATTGAGGATCCAGTCAATTAACTACAACAAACACGTATTTGAACAAATAGAGATAAACTGGCAAACTATATTAACATAATCAAGAAGTTCATCCTTCAATAGGTTCCATCAAAACCTTAGACTAAAGTATTTAGCTACTCATAACAACGTAAAGATAAACTACAAAAATATTCATAACCAAAATTGCAAGAAAAAGAAGAGATAAAGAACTATGATGTTTTTGGATTTTCTCTCACACTTGTTGTCTTGCCAAAATAATCTCAAAATCAAGCCTGCCCTAATGTGGCCGAATTTCTACATCTTATAAGGGTTTTACACCAAGTTTTTCCGACTTGACACTTTGGTCCTTGAAGTTTCTGCGTCCTGCCGCGGTCCCACCGCGGTTACGCCAGGACCGCGGCCAAAATGGTCCTCTGAATCTGCAGCTCTGCTCTGCCGCGGTCCAACCGCGGTTACGCCCGGACAACGGCAGGCCAGCTTCAGTTTTAGTTTTGTCCTTTGCTTGGTGCATTTTGAGGGTATTATATGATTGGCCTCCTTTTCTCCGTAATTGTTCCCAAAAATACTCCACTACTGGATATAGCCTGCAAAGCATGAAAAGCACTAATCAAGGCATTTGGTTATCACTTTTTACCATAAAGCTATACAAAAAATGTGATTCTTTAGGGCCTAATTATAGTCTAATTCACCTATTATCAGTTGTGTATTAAATAACAAATTTCTCCCCTTTTAATTTTTTATAAAATAATTAAACTGATTGTAAAAACAAATTAAAAACACTGAACTAATTAATAATACATAATCATTAATCTAAAAATACTGGGAATGATTTTGTAATTGTAAAAATGCCATTAATCGTAATATAGGCTATAATTACAATTTTATGCAATTTTAGCTTAAAAATATCAAATAAATCTATAAAAAATATGCAAAAAAAATTGCCTTAATTATATTTTGGTGTAAATATGAGGATGGAAATAAATTATTTACCAAAATGATAATTTTGGGAATAATTAGGGGATTTTGTACCGCTGAAATAGACAATAAATTGATTTTAAAATCTTAGAAAAATAGGGAAGAATACCAATATTCTTGGGCATGCTTATATATGCATACACATGCTATTTTGAGAGTATTTTGAGTATAAAAAATACATAGGGAAAAATTGTGTATCAACATAGGTTATTTCACCAAGTGGGTAGAAGCAGTATCTTATAGAGCAGTGCCTAAGAAAGTCGTGGCAGACTTTGTCCGCTACCGCATCGTTTGTCGATTCGGAATTCCAGAGTCAATCATTACTGATAATGGCTCCAACCTCAATAGCGACTTGATGAAAGCTATGTGTGAATCCTTCAAGATCAGACACAAGAATTCCACAGCATACATGCCTCAAATGAATGGAGCTGTAGAGGCTGCCAACAAGAATATCAAGAAGATATTGAGGAAAATGATAGAAAAACATAAGCAGTGGCACTAGAAGTTATCATTTGCTCTATTGGGATATCGCACCACAGTTCGCACATCAACCGGGGCTACCTCCTATATGCTGGTTTACGGTACGGAGGCTGTCATTCCTGCTGAAGTAGAAATTCCTTCCCTAAGGATCATACAAGAAGCTGAGCTCAACGACGCAGAGTGGGTAAAAAGTCATTATGAACAACTAGCTCTTATAGACGGAAAAAGAATGAATGCGGTTTACCATGGTCAACTCTATCAGAACACAAAGTACAGAGCCTTCAACAAACGAGTCAAGCCAAGACAGCTCTGTGACGACCCGGCCCGTCGTCACGTGAGTTACCGCCCCGTTTCCCCCATTTTTCTGCTTCATTATGTTGTATTATAAGAGTCTTGGGTGAGCGAGTTGAATTGGATTGGTTTTAGAAGGAAATGAGACACTTAGTCTCTTTAAGGAAGGCTTGATTTGGAAAAGTCAACCGGATGTTGACCTATGAGTTAGAGCGCTCGGATATGATTTACGGTGATTTGGTTAGCTTCGGGGGATGATTTGTGACTTAGGAGTGTGATCGGAATTGATTTCGGAGGTCCGGTGTAGAATTAGGCTTGAATTGGCGAAGTTAGTATTTTGGCGAATTCCGGTTGGTAGGCGAGATTTTGATCCGAGGGTCGGAATGGAATTCCGAGAGTTGTTGTAGCTTGATTAGGTGATTTTGGATGTGTGTGCAAAATTTCAGATCATTTGGAGGTGTTTTGGTCGGGTTTTTGATCAAATGCGTAATTCGGAAGTTTTAGAAGAACTTAGGCTTGAATCCGATGTAATTTGATAGTTTTTCTGTTAATTGTGGTGTTTTGATGATTGGAGCAAGTTTGAATGACGTTTTAGGATGGGTTCGCACTTTTGGTTGAGGTCCCGGGGGCCTCGGGGTGATTTCGGATGGCTAACGGGATGAAATTTGGAGTTGGGAGATTGTAGGTTCTTGCTTGTATCTGGTATTTCCACATCTGCAGAAAGGAACCGCAAATGCGGTTGCACAGGTGCGGAGGAAGAGATCGCAAGTGCGGTGATGGCCTTGGAAGGAAGGAACCGCAGATGCGGAAGGGAATCCGCATCTGCGAGGCCGCAGATGCGGTTGGCAAGTCGTAGAAGCGAAGGGGGCTAAGTCAGAGGTTTCCGCAGAAGCGGATGGTTATCCCCATATGCGGGGTCCGCAAATGCGGAAGGGTGACCGCAGAAGCGGTCTATGCTATTAAGGGAGGATCCGCAGAAGCGAAATTTTAACCGCAAAAGCGGTTGTCGCAGATGCGGGAAAGGGACCGCAGATGCGGAAATCCCTGTTATCAGAAGGGTTTTAATGCTCATTTTTGTTCCGCGAAGCTTAGTCTATTTCCACCATTTTTGAGTAGCTTTGAGAGCTTTTGGCGAGGATTAAAGAGGTTTTTGACTGGGAATCGATTGGAGGTGAGTCTTATGACCTAGAAACATCATTTAATTGTGGATTCAACACTTAAATTCATGGAAATTTGATTAAAAGGGGAAGAATTAGGGCTTGACTTTTTGAATGAAAATTTGGGGTTTAAGGGAGCATTTGAGCTCGGATTTTGGTAAATTTGATATGAATAGACTCGTGGCGAGATGAGGAGTCCGGTGATGGTAATTTTCTGATTTTTCGAGATGTGGGCCCGGGGCTCGGGTTTTGCCAATTTCGTGATTTTTGATATTTTTAGAGACTTTTCGATTGGGTTGTGTTCCCTTAGCCTATTGTAACATATTCCTTGTGGTTTTGATCAGATTCGACGCTCGAGGAAGTTGATTTGCGAGGCAAGGGCATAGCGAGCTAGGATTTCGGCCGGCTTGAGGTGAGTAATGGTTATAAATGATGTTCTGAGGGTTTGAAACCCCGGATTTGCACAACGTAGTGCTATGTTGAGATAAGACACACGCTGCATGATGAGCGTGGGGTCTGTTACTGCTGGGGATTCAGACTTGGTCCATCCCGATTGATGATTCTAGTGTATTTTGACTGAGGCTTAATTAATATCATTGTAGCCTGGGGTAGTTGGCATGTTTGGGGCCTTGTGCCGACCTGTAGAACCCTTAGGTGTATTTGTATTGGTTGACCTCACTTTACTTGTTGAAATCATACCCTCAGTCATGTTCTTAGCTGTTAAATATAATATGAACCGGCCTTGGGAATTGATAAATCCAAGTGAGAATAACTTGTGGGTTGGGAATCCTGTCTTACCTTAGTATGCCCGAAAGGCCAAGTCTATATTGACTAAGAGGGGTTGAGGACCCCATAGTGAGGGTATTTGATATATTACGGATCAGGCTGCATGCCGCAGCAGTATGTATATATATATGGATCGGGCTGCACGCCGCAGCAGTATATTATATGGATCGGGCTGCACGCCGCAGCAGTATATTATACGGATCGGACTGCACGCCGCAGTAGTATAGCGCTTGGGCTGTAGGAGCCCTTCCGGAGTCTGCACGCCCCTAGTGAGCACAGTTGATTATTATTATTGGATCGGGCTGCATGCCGCAGTAGTGTGTGTGTGTATATATATATATATATATATATATATATATATATATATGTGTGTGTGTGTGTGTGTGTGTGTGTGTGTGTATATATATATATGGATCGGGCTGCACGCCGCAGCAGTATACTATATGGATCGGGCTGCACGCCGTAGCGGTATAATCATACTATCGGTTATTGTGAGGAGTAAATGAGTTGAGTACTGGTTTAAGGAATATTTACCTGACTTCTTCATTTAGCTGATGTTTTAATGACCTTCCTATTTTAATATAGAACTGCGTAGTGTTTTTACGAGTTTTCTTTCCGTCAGTCATTATTTATTGCTATTACTCACTGGGTCGGAGTACTCACATTACTCCCTGCACCATGTGTGCAGATACAGGTATCCCGGAGGCATAGTTGAGCTTTCTTCTGCTGTTCAGATTATCACCGGAGTCATCGAGGTAGCTGCATGGCGTCCGCAGGACCCGATTTCTCCCCTTATCCTTTTATTTTCCGCACTCTAGACTATTCTATGTATAGGCTGCTACTCAGATTTGTATTTAGAGGCTCTTGACTTGTGACACCAGATCGGTGGGATTGCAGTGATATATTCTTGGTTTCCGCACTATTTATCTGCTATTACGGATTTATAATCATGTTAATTTGGTAATTAAACTCTATTAATTGGCAATGAACTCCATACGAGGGTTGAGAGTGTTGTATTGGTCGGGCTTGCCTAGCATTATGTTGGGCGCCATCACGACTGGGATTGGGGTCGTGACAAGTTGGTATCAGAGCTAGGTTACTATGTCTCGCGAGTCATGAGCCGGTTTAGTAGAGTCTCGCGGAGCGGTACGGAGACGCCTATATTTCTCCTCGAGAGGCTGCAGAACCTTTAGGAAAATTCCACATTCTTGAAATTCTTGTCGTGCAAACTTGTTGGTCCAAATACTAAACTTCTCTTTATTCTATTCTCTCACAGATGGTGAGGACACGAGCTACCGGACGTGACAGACGACCACCCGTGCCACCTACTGAGACCACCAGAGGCCGTGGATGCGGTCGTGGACGTGGCCGAGGTAGAGCAGCGAGGGCAGCATCTATTGATCCACCAGCTGTCCCAGTTCCGGATCAGGCTCCAGCAGTACCAGTTCAGGCACCGGCTGTGCCCATAGTGATTCCTGGCCTCCAGGAGACATTGGCCCAAATATTGACAGTTTGTACGGGCCTGGCTCAGGTGGTTTCAGCCACCACAGCAGCAGCAGCTACTTCACAGGCCGGGGGAGGCAATCAGACCCCCGCTGCTCGCACACCTAAGCAGGTAGTGCAGGGGTTACAGATTCCTGAGGCACCTCCAGTTCAGCTAGTGGTACCAGTTTAGGAGTACAGGGTTCCAGTTATGCCCGAGGACGAGCAGCGTCGCCTCGAGAGGTTTGGTAGACTTCAGCCTCCGACATTTAGCGGAGCTGAGGGCGAGGATGCCCAGGGTTTTCTCGACAGATGTCAGCGTACGCTTCGTACAGCGAGGATTCTTGAGTCCAGTGGTGTGTCTTTCACTACATTTCAGTTTACTGGAGCTGCCTTCACTTGGTGGGAGGTGTATGAGCGGCGTAGGCCGGTTGGTGCGACACCTTTGACTTGGCAGGAGTTCTCCACTCTCTTCTTGGAGAAGTATGTACCGCAGTCCCGCAGAGAGGAGCTGCGCAGACAATTTGAGGGGCTACGACAGGGAGATATGATAGTGTCCCAGTATGAGATGAGATTTTCTGAGTTGTCTCGGCATGCAGTTTGGTTGGTTCCGACAGATCGGGAGCATATTCGGAGGTTTGTGGATGGTCTCAACTACCCTCTTCGTGTTCTTATGACTAGGGAGCGAGTGCTGGGTGCCACATTCGAGGAGGTGGTTGATATAGCCCGAGAGATTGAGGCGGTTCGCCGTCAGGATCGAGATGAGAGGAAGGCCAAGAGGCCTCGAGGTTCTAGTAGTTTCAGTGGCGCTCCTTCGAGGGGCCAGTTCCAGCAGGGCCGGGGTCGTTCTTTCAGGCCGCTCAGTCAGCTCGACCCGAGTATCGAGGTGGATCTTCTAGTCGTGGGTATCAGGGTTCTCAGCAGAGTCAGCCATCTCTCAACGCTCTTCCAGCATAGAGTTCGTCTCGTGCTCCGACTGCTCAGGGTTCTTCCGGGCCGAGTGCATCAGCTAGTCACTTTAGCGCGAGGGGTTCCCTTCAGTCCCAGTTCCCAACACCCGGGAGTTGCTATGAGTGTGGAGAGTTCGGGCATATGCAGAGGGAGTGTCCGCGTCGTGCTACTAGCTCATCCCAGCAGAGGGGTCAGCCCTCATCTTCTAGTCCAGCTTCTTCAGCACCCGCCCCGCCAGCTAGGGGTGCGGGTCAGGTAGCCAGGGGCCGCCCCAGGGGTGCAGGTCGATCGGGCGGTGGTCAGGCCCGCTTTTATGCTCTTCAGGGCCGGACAGATGTTATTGCTTCGGATGCTGTTATCACAGGTGTTATTTCAGTCTGCCACAGGGATGCCTCAGTCTTATTTGACCCCGGTTCCACTTATTCCTATGTGTCTTCATATTTTGCTCATCATTTGGGTACGACCCGAGGGTGTCTTGCCTTACCTGTTCATGTATCTACCCCGGTGGGCGATACCATTGTTGTAGACCATGTATATCGGTCGTGTTTGGTGACGATTGGGGGTCTTGAGACCCGAGTTGATTTACTGCTATTGAGCATGGTGGATTTCGATGTTATTTTGGGCATGGACTGGCTATCTCCGTGTCATGCTATTCTAGACTGTCATGCTAAGACAGTCATTTTGGCTATACCGGGTATTCCGAGGATCGAGTGGCGTGGCGTGACTGACTATGTTCCCAGCAGGGTGATCTCTTTCCTAAAGGCCCAGCGTATGGTTGGGAAGGGTTGTCTTTCCTATTTACCATTTGTGAGAGATGTAGGAGCCGAGACTCCTAGTATTGATTCTGTCCCGGTTGTGAGGTAGTTTCCAGATGTGTTTTCTGCAGACCTGCCGGGCATGTCGCCGGACAGGGATATTGATTTTGGTATTGACCTGGTGCCGGGCACTCGGCCCATTTCCATTCTGCTATACCGTATGGCACCAGCAGAGTTGAAGGAATTAAAAGATTAGCTTCAGGAACTCCTAGATAAAGGGTTCATTTGGCCGAGTGTGTCACCATGGGGTGCACCGGTACTATTTGTGAAGAAGAAAGATGGCACAATGAGAATGTGCATTGACTACAGGCAATTGAACAAAGTAACTGTGAAGAACAAGTATCCCCTGCCTCGTATCGATGATTTCTTTGACCAGCTTCAAGGAGCGAGGGTGTTCTCCAAGATTGACCTTCGTTCGGGCTATCACCAGCTGAAGATCAGGGATTCGAATATTATGAAGACTGCTTTCAAGACGAGATATGGGCACTATGAGTTTCTTGTTATGTCCTTTGGGCTAACCAATGCCCCAGCAGTGTTCATGCACTTGATGAACAGTGTATTCCGGCTGTATCTGGATTCGTTTGTGATTGTTTTTATTGATGATATACTGGTGTACTCGCGTAGCCAGGAGGAGCACGCATAGCATCTACGGGTTGTATTGCAGAGATTGAGGGAGGAGAAGCTTTATGCAAAGTTCTCCAAGTGTGAGTTTTGGCTTGGGTCAGTGGCTTTCTTGGGGCACGTGGTGTCCAGCGAGGGTATTCAGGTCGACCCGAAGAAGATAGAGGCGGTGCAGAGTTGGCCTAGACCGACCTCGGCCACGGAGATCCGTAGTTTCCTTGGGTTGGCAGGTTATTATCGCCGGTTTGTTCAGGGATTTTCCTCTATTGCATCGCCCTTGACCAAGTTGACTCACAAGGGTGCTTCATTTGTATGGTCGGACGAGTGCGAGGAGAGCTTTCAGAAGCTCAAGACAGCTTTGACCACAGCTCCAGTGTTAGTTTTGCCATTAGCTTCAGGTTCTTACACTGTATATTGTGATGCTTCGAGAGTTGGGATCGGATGTGTGTTAATGCAGGAGGGTAGAGTTATGCATATGCTTCTCGTCAGTTGAAGCCCCACGAGAAGAACTACCCTGTACATGATTTGGAGTTGGCCGCTATAGTTCATGCTTTGAAGATTTGGAGGCACTACTTGTATGGTGTGTCTTGCGAGGTATTCACCGATCATCGCAGTCTTCAGCACCTATTCAAGCAAAATGATCTTAATTTGAGGCAGCGGAGGTGGCTAGAGTTACTCAAGGATTATGATATTACCATTTTGTATCACCCGGGGAAGGCCAATGTGGTGGCCGATGCTTTGAGCCGGAAGGCGGTTAGTATGGGGAGTTTGGCGTACATTCCAGTTGGGGAGAGGCCCTTTGCAGTTGATGTCCAGGCTTTGGCCAATCGGATGGTGAGATTAGATATTTCGGAGCCTAGTCGGGTGTTGGCTTGTGTGGTTTCTCGGTCTTCCTTGTATGACCGCATCAGAGAGCGCCAGTATGATGATCCGCATTTGCTTGTCCTTAAGGACAGGGTTCAGCATGATGATGCCAGTGATGTGACCATTGATGATGATGGCGTGTTGAGGATGCAGGGCTGAATTTGTGTGCCCAATGTGGATGGGCTTTGGGAGTTGATATTGGAGGAGGCCCACAGCTCGCGGTATTCCATTCATCCGGGTGGGCGAAGATGTATCAGGATTTGAGGCAGCATTATTGGTGGAAAAGGATGAAGAAAGACATTGTAGGATTTGTGGCTCGGTGTCTCAACTGTCAGCAGGTAAAGTACGAGCAGCAGAGGTCGGGCGGTGTTCTTCAGCGGATGGTTATCCCCGAGTGGAAGTGGAAGAGGATTACTATGGACTTTGTGAGTGGTCTCCCTCAGACTTTGAAGAAGTTCGATTCGATTTGGGTGATTGTGGATCGGATGACCAAGTCCGCGCACTTCATTCCAATATGTACTACTTATTCTTCGGAACGGATGGCAGGGATCCTTATCCGGGAGATTGTCCGATTGCATGGGGTTCCAGTGTCTATTATCTCAGATAGGGGTACCCAGTTCACTTTTCAATTCTGGAGAGCTTTTCAGCGGGAGTTGGGTACGCAGGTGGAGTTGAGCACAGCGTTTCATCCTCAGACGGACGGGCAGTCCGAGTGTACTATTCAGATATTGGAGGACATGTTGCGTGCCTGTGTTATTGATTTTGGAGGTTCTTGGATGAGTTTTTGCTGCTTGCTGAGTTTGCCTACAATAACAGTTATCAGTCGAGCATTCAGATGGCTCCATATGAGGCGTTGTATGGGAGGCGGTGTAGATCTCCGGTTGGATGGTTCGAGCCCAGCGAGGCTAGGTTATTGGGGACAAAGATGGTTCAGGATGCCTTGGAGAAGGTGAAGTTGATTCAGGAGAGGCTTCGTACAGCTCAGTCGCGTCAGAAGAGTTATGCGGACCGGAAGGTTCGGGATGTGTCTTTTATGGTTGGTGAGAAGGTCTTGCTGAAGGTTTCGCCCATGAAGGGTGTCATGTGGTTTGGGAAGAAAGGGAAGCTGAGTCCGCAGTTTATTGGACCTTTTGAGGTACTTAGGAGGATTGGGGGGTGGCTTATGAGCTTGCCTTGCCACCCAGCTTGTTGAGCGTGCATCCGATATTTCATGTATCTATGCTCCGGAAGTATGTTGGGGACCCGTCTCATGTATTGGATTTCAGCACTGTTCAGTTGGATGATGATTTGACCTATGATGTGGAGCCAGTGGCTATTTTGGGTCGTCAGGTTCGAAAGCTGAGATCAAAGGATATAGCTTCGGTAAAAGTGCAGTGGAGAGGTCGGCCCGTGGAGGAGGCTACTTGGGAGATAGAGCGGGAGATGCGGTGCAGATATCCTCACCTGTTTGAGGCTCCAGGTATGTTTCTTGACCCGCTCGAGGACGAGCGTTTGTTTTAGTTGGGGAGGATATGACAACCCGGCCCGTCGTCACGTGAGTTACCGCCCCGTTTCCCCCATTTTTCTGCTTCATAATGTTGTATTATAAGAGTCTTGGGTGAGCGAGTTGAATTGGATTGGTTTTAGAAGGAAATGAGACACTTAGTCTCTTTAAGGAAGGCTTGATTTGGAAAATGTAACGACCCGACCCGTCGTATCAGGTATTACCGCCCCGTTTTCCTCATTTATTGCTGCTTCATGTTTCATTATCAGCAACGAGTGAGTTATAGTTGAATTGAATTGGTTTGGATAGGAAATGAGACATTTAGTTTGGATAGGAAATGGTTATTATAGGCAACTGCTGTAAATAGAGGCTATCGTTTCGAGTGTTTGGATTATGTGGTATATCATATGATTTCACCGAGGTTGCAGGTATGGGTGATTACAGTTGGTTCGGACCTATTCTGAGTATAGATGTGAGGTCCTGATCTTGTGTATGATTTCGGAAAGTGCAATGTGATTCTACGATTTATGGTCTAGATAGACTGTGAAATTTCAGCTATGTTGTATTGTCGGACCTATGTAAGTAGGGTGACGTGGGATCATCCCGGGTATATGCTTGGTAAAGTTATTCAGCTGTTGGTTAGCTTTTAGAACAACTCTGGATACGCTCGAGGACGAGCGTTTACTTAAGTTGGGGAGGATGTAACGACCCGACCCGTCGTATCAGGTATTACCGCCCCGTTTTCCTCATTTATTGCTTCTTCATGTTTCATTATCAGCAACGAGTGAGTTATAGTTGAATTAAATTGGTTTGGATAGAAAATGAGACAGTCTCTTTAAGGAAGGTTTGGTTTGGAAAAGTCAACCGAACGTTGACTTATTAGTTAGAAGGCTCGGATGTGAATTCCGGTGATTCGGTTAGCTTCGGAAGGTAATTTGTGACTTAGGAGTGCGATCGGAAGTGACTTTGGAGGTCCGGTGTAGAATTAGGCTTGAATTGGCGAAGTTAGTATTTTGGCGAATTTCGGTTGATAGGTGAGATTTTTATCCGAGGGTCGGAATGAAATTCCGAGAGTTGCAGTAGCTCCGCTATGTCATTTGGGATGTGCGTGCAAAATTTCAAGTTATTCGGACGTCGTTTGGTTGGGTTTTTGATCGAATGCGTAATTCGGAAGTTTTTAAGAAACCTAGGCTTGAATTCGATGTGATTTGATGGTTTTAGCGTTGTTTGATGGGGTTTGATGGTGGGAACAAGTTTGAATGAGGTTTTAGGATGTATTGGTGTTTTTAGTTGAGGTCCCGGGGGCCTCGGGGTGAATTCGGGTGGTTAAACGGAGAATTCGGAGTTTTGTTGCAGGTTTGAAGTTGCTGGTTCTGTCATTTCCGCATCTGCGGTAAAGGGACCGCATAAGCGGTTCCGCAGATGCGGCTAAGGGGTCGCCAAAGCGGTTCTGGGAGGTTTGGAACTCTTCAGCAAAAGCGGACAAGGGTCCGCACAAGTGGCAACCGCAGGTGCGGTTTAAGACCGCAGAAGCGGTCCCTGGGGATTTAAGTGAGATCGCAGAAGTGATCATTTGGTCGCGGATGCGGTGACCGCAGGTGCGGTAATTTAACCGCAGGAGCGGAAATCGACCTGAAATTAAAGTGAACAGTGTTCACGAATTTGAAAGAGAAGGAAAAATATTTTGGACCTCGGCTTAGGCGGTTTCTTGGGCGATTTTGAAGAGAATTCGAAGGGACTTCATCAGGTATGAACTATTGGACTCGGATTATGTTTATATAGTGAAAAATCATGGATTTAACACTGAAATTTAAGGGATTAAATGCCAAAAATGGAGGTTAGGGTTTGAAACTTAAGAGAGCTTAAATTGATGATTTGAGGGGTCAAATGGACTCCGATTTTGATGAATTTTATATGTATGGACTCGTGGCGAGACGAGGAATCCGGTGATGTGAATTTCGTAATTTTTCGAGAAGCGGGCCCGGGGCTCGGGTTTTGCTAGTTTCGACATTCTTGCTAATTTTCGATTGTTTTCGATTGGGTATTGTCCCCCTAGCATATTGTGATGTATTCGCTCTGATTTTTGGTTAGATTCAACGCACGTGGAGGCCGATTCGAGGGGCAAAGGCATCGCGGGCTAGAGTTTTCGCCGGTTCGAGGTGAGTAATACTTGTAAATGATATCCTGAGGGTTTGAAACCCCGGATTTGCACATCATAGTGCTGTATTGTGGTGACTTGCATGCCAGGTATGAGCGTGGTAGAGCACCATTGGGGATTGTGACTTAGTCCGTCCCGGTAGATGAATATACTGCGTATTTGACTAAAACCACTTGTTATCATCATTATTTGGGTTGATTGCTATATTTGGGCTTCGTGCCAATTATTTGAATCTTTTAGGGATCATTATCACTGTTTTCATGACACCTTGCATATTAAATGATTTCAGTCCTGAGTTAAACCCTGTTTTGAAATGTGCAGTCATATTGCTAAAGCTTAAAGACTTAAATTGCATTTTTCTGATGTTTTGAGTTAAAAGCTATTACTTACATTGCCCGAGTGGCTCATTTGCATGTTCTGGACTGAGGATGGATCGGGCTGCACGCCGCAGCGATACTATGATGATATTGCGCTTGGGTTGTAGGAGCCCCTCCGGAGTCTGAACCCCCACAGTGAGCGCGGGTACCCAAATGGATCGGGCTGCGCGCCGCAGCGGTCATGTGCATTGCATTGCATTCATGCATTGTTTCCTGATTGTACTACGTGCCATGACATTTAGCACTCTCATATCATTGGCATCCATGCTATTTCTTGTACTGTTACCAGACGCCCTGGTATTAACTGTTTGTGGAGTGCTGTGCCCGAGGGGCTGACTTATGTGCGGACTTGCACTATCTGATTACGCATTCATTTGCTTGACTGTTGAGAAAAAAAGATGTTTTCAAAGAGGGTTTAAACTGAGTTAGATATTTTCTAAAGGATTTTCACGGTTTTACTGTTTTCTCAAAGTTTTGCACTGTCTTATATAGCATGATGGAGTGCTTTTACGTGATTTCTTACCGCTCTGTTGTTATTTACCCTTATTACCACTGAGTTGGAAGTACTCACTTTACTCCCTGCACCTCGCGTGCAGTTGCAGGTATTGTACACCCGGTAGCGGGGTATTTAGCTGATTGAAGGTATGACTGTTGTAGCTGAGTAAGGTGACCGCCAGCGTTCGCGGCACCGGCTGTTGTCTTTGATTTTCCAGAATTTTCAATATATATTATTATTGGCCCTGTAGTTGTGTTCAGGTTCTTCTTTAGATGCTCGTGACTTGGGACACCCCGGTCGGGTAGAAATTAAAAATTTTAAATGCCATTAAGTTGTATCTTCTGTTTATTTATGTTTGATAATTGTTAGTGAAAGGATTTGGGTTAGTTGGCTGGCCTTGTCTTCACGAGAGGCGCCATCACGACCAGGTTGGGAATTGGGTCGTGACAGAAAAGTCAACCGGATGTTGACCTATGAGTTAGAGGGCTCGGATGTGATTTCCGGTAATTTTGTTAGCTTCGGGGGATGATTTCTAACTTAGGAGTGTGATCGGAATTGAATTCGGTGGTCCTGTGTAGAATTAGGCTTGAATTGGCGAAGTTAGTATTTTGGCGAATTCCGATTGGTAGGCGAGATTTGGATCCGAGGGTCGGAATGGAATTCCGAGAGCTGCTGTAGCTTCATTAGGTTATTTTGGATGTGTGTGCAAAATTTCAGATCATTCGGAGGTGTTTTGGTCGGGTTTTTGATCAAATGCGTAATTCGGAAGTTTTAGAAGAACTTAGGCTTGAATCCGATGTAATTTAATAGTTTTGGTGTTTTGATGATTGGAGCAAGTTTGAATGACGTTTTAGGATGGGTTGGCACTTTTGGCTGAGGTCCCGGGGGCCTCGGGGTGATTTCGGATGGCTAACGGGATGAAATTTAGAGTTGGGAGATTGCAGGTTCTTGCTGGTATCTGGTATTTCCGCATCTGCGGAAAGGAACTGCAGATGCGGTTGCGCAGATGCGGAGGAAGAGATCGCAGGTGCGGTGATGGCCTTGGAAGGAAGGAACGGCAGATGCGGAAGGGAATCCGCATCTGCAAGGCCGCAGATGCGGTTGGCAAGTCGCAGAAGCGAAGGGAGCTAAGTCAGAGGTTTCCGCAGAAGCGGATGGTAATCCGCATATGTGGGGTCCGCAAATGCGGAAGGGTGACCGCAGAAGCGGTCTATGCTTTTAAGTGAGGATCCGCAGAAGCGGAATTTTAACCGCAAAAGCGGTTGTCGCAAATGCGGGAAAGGGACCGCAGATGCGGAAATCCCTGTTATCAGAAGGGCTTTAATGCTCATTTTTGTTCCGCGAAGCTTAGTCTATTTCCACCATTTTTGAGTAGCTTTGAGAGCTTTTGGCGAGGATTAAAGAGGTTTTTGACTGGGAATCGATTGGAGGTGAGTCTTATGACCTAGAAACATCATCTAATTGTGGATTCAACACTTAAATTCATGGAAATTTGATTAAAAAGGGAAAAATTAGGGCTTGACTTTTTGAATGAAAATTTGGGGTTTAAGGGAGCATTTGAGCTCGGATTTTGGTAAATTTTATATGAATAGACTCATGGCGAGATGAGGAGTCCGGTGATGGTAATTTTCTTATTTTTCGAGAAGTGGGCTTGGAGCTCGGGTTTTGCCAATTTCATTATTTTCAATATTTTTCGAGACTTTTCGATTGGGTTGTGTTCCCTTAGCCTATTGTAGCGTATTCCTTGTGGTTTTGATCAGATTCGACGCTCGAGGAGGTTGATTTGCGAGGCAAGGGTATAGCGAGCTAGGATTTCAGCCGGCTTGAGGTGAGTAATGATTATAAATGATGTTCTGAGGGTTTGAAACCCCGGATTTGCACAACGTAGTGCTATGTTGAGATGAGACACACGCTGCATGATGAGCGTGGGGTCTGTTACTGTAGGGGATTCGGACTTGGTCCATCCCGATTGATGATTCTACTGTATTTTGACTGAGGCTTAATTAATATCATTGTAGCCTGGGCTAGTTGCCATGTTTGGGGCCTTGTGCCGACCTGTAGAACCCTTAGGGGTATTTGTATTGGTTGACCTCACTTTACTTGTTGAAATCATACCCTCAGTCATGTTCTTAGCTGTTAAATATAATATGAACCGGCCTTGGGAATTGATAAATCCAAATGAGAATAACTTGTGGGTTAGGAACCCTGTCTTACCTTAGTATGCCTGAGAGGCCAAGTCTATATTGACTGAGAGGGGTTGAGGACCCCATAGGGAGGGTATTTGATATATTACGGATCGGGCTGCACGCCGCAGCAGTATGTATATATATATATATATATATATGGGGATCGGGCTGCACGCCGCAGCAGTATATTATATGGATTGGACTGCACGCCGCAGCACTATATTATACGGATCGGACTACACGCCGCAGTAGTATAGCGCTTGGGCTGTAGGAGCCCCTCCGGAGTCTTCACACCCCCAGTGAGCGCAGTTGATTATTATTATTGGATCGGGCTGCACGCCGCAGTAGTGTATATATATATATGGATCGGGTTGCACGTCGCAGCAGTATACTATACGGATCGGGCTGCACGCCGCAGCGGTATAATCATACTATCGGTTATTGTGAGGAGTAAATGAGTTGAGTACTGGTTTAAGGAATATTTACCTGACTTCTTCATTTAGCTGATGTTTTAATGACCTTCCTATTTTAATATAGAACTGCGTAGTGTTTTTACGAGTTTTCTTTCCGTCAGTCATTATTTATTGCTATTACTCACTGGGTCGGAGTACTCACATTACTCCCTGCACCATGTGTGCAGATACAGGTATCCCGGAGGCATAGTTGAGCTTTCTTCTGCTGTTCAGATTATCACCGGAGTCATCGAGGTAGCTGCATGGCGTCCGCAGGACCCGATTTCTCCCCTTATCCTTTTATTTTCTGCATTCTAGACAATTCTATGTATAGGCTGCTACTCAGATTTGTATTTAGAGGCTCTTGACTCATGACACCAGATCGGTGGGATTGTAGTGATATATTCTTGGTTTTTGCACTGTTTATCTGCTATTACGGATTTATAATCATGTTAATTTGGTAATTAAACTCTATTAATCGGTAATGAACTCCATACGAGGGTTGAGAGTGTTGTATTGGTCGGGCTTGCCTAGCATTATGTTGGGCGCCATCACGATTGGGATTGGGGTCGTGACAAGTTCACATCGGGGCAGCTGGTGTTGAAGAAAATTTTTCCGCATCAAGATGAAGCCAAGGGGAAGTTCTCTCCCAATTGGCAGGGTCCATACATGGTTCAGTGGGTTCTGATAGGAGGAGCCCTCATACTTGTAGAAATGGACGGAGAAGTCTGGCCAAAGCCAATTAATTCAGATGCAGTCAAGCGTTACTATGTGTAATATTCATGCTTTCCTTATATGATGTAAATTGAACTACGCCTGACCCGATTCCCGTTTAAGAGGGGATACGTAGGAAGTCTTATGGGTTCGGTCACAATTCAATAAATTTTCATTTCCCCCCGCAGTTGGAAACTGGGGCAGAATGTTGAGGAGGACCCTCAAAATTTCGAAGTAATTTCAGCCGATCGTCACAAGCAGCAGTCAGAAGCATCAACCCATTAAACTGGGGCAGAATTTTGAGGGGACCCTAAAAATTCTATAGCAAGAGAGGTTGCAATGTCTCGAACCACGTCACAGTCATTAGTTCATCTGAAAAGCTATCTTAATTATGTACTTATGTCATATTTTTATGAAACCATGCATGTTTATTACTGAAATTGTTTTGTTTAGCAATGCTACCCCAATGATACGTATAGTATAAACAGATCAAAGCCGAGCAGGTCAATCAAAGCCAGTGGGGATACGAACTAACCTCCTCCCTTTACAAAACTCACGATTTTTCTTTGGATGCAGGCACTTGGATTGCAAAATCATCGAACATACTATACAACCATAGGACAAGCATCGTTCGTAAATACAACTCTACGAATCATTGCACTTGCCAATATTTACTATCAGCATGCGCAAGTAATGCTCCGCAGTCACCATGCTCTCAGTAATCACAATATCGCAAGCAGCTATAAGCTAAGAAAAATCTACTATCATTTGTATTTTACTTCTTGCATAAGGCTACCATTCTGCCTTCTGAGATTAAGCTCTACCTCTATCTACAGTTGCATTGCATAAGGCTACCATTCTACCTTCCGAGGTTAAGCTCTACCTCCATCTACATTTACATTGCATAAGGCTATTATTCTGCCTTCCAACTTGCATAACGCTACCTTTCTTCCTTCCGAGTTTAAGCTCTACCTCCATATGCATTTGCATTGCATAAGGCTACTATTCTGCCTTCCAACTTGCATAAGGCTACAATTCTGCTTTCCGAGGCTAAACGCTGTCTCCATCCGCATTCCTGCATAAGGCTACCATTCTGCCTTCCGAGGTTAAGCTCTACCTCTCTCCGCATTTGCATCATTGCATAAGGCTATCATTCTGCCTTCCGAGGCTAAGCTCTGCCTCCAAGTTTCTTCGAAACTAAGAACTATCTCAAGCATCGTTTATTTTGTTTCTCTTACGGGCTAAGCTCTGTCCTTCAATTCGCAAGACTTAAGCTCTGTCTTGTCCGCATCATGCTACTGTATCTCATGGGCTGAAAGATCGCCTCATACTGCATCTCATGGGATGAAAGATCGCCTCATACTGCATCTCATGGGATGAAAGATCGCTAAATTATTTAAAGGCGTCATCTTTCGGAGGCACCATCTTCATAGCCCGAGAACACCATGTCATGGCCTAAGGATCCCTTTTAATCTTTTGCATGCATTATTCAAAGGCATCATGGTTCGAAGGCACCATCCTCATAGCCCGAGAGCATCATTTCATAGCTTGCAAATCTTTTATTGTACGCTTGATGGCCCAGAACGTCATGGTCTAAGGACGTCATCCTAACCATCCGAAGACAACATTCATGGTCCGAAGGGAATTTTCATCATGTTTAAATTTATGCGCGATATACGCTTGTATTGTTTCTAATTGTAGGTACACCAGCGAGCAACGACCATCCCGGCAGGAGCAATCCTGCTCCAGTTCCCGCAGCCATATCAAACCTTAACCATTCCCACAAGCCGTCCACTCACCCCGTCCTGGATATTGCGTCCGTTCTTGAAAAGTCTCCATCGGCATTCTCCGCCGACGGATTCTGAACTACATATGGCCTGATTCCCTTAAAACCAAAGATATGTAGAAAGCTCAGAAAGCCATGCTGCAACCTAAACCTCTTCGAACCGTTTTGCTCGGCCAAAATTGGCCATCATATCTTTACCCGACAACTCTTTCAACCTTTCCGGATAAAGAGGGGCAGTTGTTGATACCCAATTTTTCCCCATATATTTTTTAATATGCAAAATACCTTCAAAATAGCATATATATGCATATATAAGTATGTCCAAATGTTTTATTATTTTTTCATAATTTTTAAAGGTTTTTAGATCAATTTATTTCCCTCTTTTATCCATAAAAACCCAATAATTATTTCTAAAATTATTATTTTGGTAACTCATTTATCGGACTTTTATATTTATGCTAAAATATAGCTAAGGTAATTCTTGCATATTCTTATAAATTTATTTAGTATTTTTAAGCTAAATTGCATATAATTGCAATATTAGCCCTTTTAAGATTCAATTGTGTTTTATATTCATAAAATTAAGTCCTGTATTTTTAAATTGTTAATTGTCTGTCATAAATCATTTTGGTGCTTTCAATTTATTTTCAGAAATTGATTTTATAATTTAAAAAGGGAAAATTGGCTATTTAAATTATAGCCCAATTGCATTTAAATTGTAGCCTAAATCTGACCCCAAATTTAACCCAATTTCCTCGGCCCGATCCCAATTCAAACCCGACCCCTAACCCAATTTAAACGACCCAACCCGGATTTCCCACCTACCCTTTTAAATCCAGACCGTTGATCATTCACATCAACGGTCACCATTCGCCCTTCCATAATTAAACCCAAAAGACCCCTTAACCTACTTCATTTTTCACCAACCGCCACCTCTGAACCCCTTCCGTCTCAACTCTCTCTGCAATCTCTCATGAATCCTAGCTGCCGCCACCTAATTCCACCCTAATCCACCTCAACCGCTGCCTAATCCATGGCCTTTCATGGCCATTTGAGATGTATATCAGCCTCTTATGGCTCCTGGGTGTTTGTTTCTGTAGTTTCATGGCCAGACCTCGAGGGAATCTGGTCCAGTCCTTGCTCGACTTCTGTTCATGGACTTTCTCCGGCCACCCATGACCTTTCTCCGGCCATTCATGGCCTTTCAAGGCAGATCCTTGTCTTTTCTGGTTGGATCAGTAACTTTCAAGGTCTTTCTCACCTTTTCTAGGTTTTTCGAAAACCCTAATCTTTAAGATCTTTCAATTTTCTTCAGATCTATCTTAGATCTGTGCTTACTACGAACTTCTTAAGTGTTTTCGTAAAGGTCTCTCGATTTTATTTCAAAACAACTCTTTATTTTTCAATGATTAGGGTTTTCCTTTAAGTTATTTAAAGATGTTGTATGTGATTTTAATGTTTTTTGTGATTTTGCTATGTCTAAAACGACTTGCTCAAATTGTTCTTCTATCTATTTCAGCATGTTAAAAACCCCAGTTCCCTTTTGATCCCATCCGAGTTTTAAAACTGTTTGTTGAAATGTATGCTTGTTTAATTAAGTTCTTTGTTCTGACTCTCTTTTCCTTGTTTGACTTATCTAACTCTGAGTTCTTATCATCTCTTAAACGCGGCTATTATTGAAGCCCTAATTTCTTAAAAGGGGTTTTTCTCATTTTTTACTACTATGAGACCTTTACTTGTTTCTGGTATCTCTTACCTGATACTAGGTTCTTCTTCACTGTTGATTCTATGTGACTACTTGACCTACTTGACTACTGTGCTTCGAATATTTTTCTTACTACTGAATCCTAGCTTATTTCTGCCACTACTGTATATTTGTGTTATCTCTTTTGCCAATCTCGCATGTCTGATGCTTCTGTTCACTCTATTTATATACTGAAGTGCAGAATCATGTCTCTTCCTTGATTGATCTTGATCTTGTGACTGATTGCAAAAGCTTTTCTTTTATGAACCCTAATTTCACTCGTTTGTTTAAATTAACTCATTCCCCTCCTTTAATTACTGTGGTGTTTTACCTTGCTGAATCCTTTCCCAAAATAAGCCCATTTTGTACTTAGACTTGATTATTTACTTCATACATTTACTGCCCCCTTATATGGCAATAACAATCTATCCCCAAACTGATTTCTTTCCTTAATTAAACTTGCTACTACCCGTTAAACAGTGATTCCTTAATTAAAGGGAATCACTTGTGTTAATTGATTCTGATTATGATTATTTCAAAGGCACGAACAATTTGAGTTCAAGAACACACACTTACACTAAAAACTTTCTCTCTTTTCTCTACTACTACTTGTGCTACTGCTTTGTCTAGCCGGCTGAAAGCCAAGGCTAGACTGTGGAATCTTGCTCACTCTTCTTTTCTGCACTTTGTTTCTCTACTGATATGTCCTAGTTAATTTTAGCTTCAACAACAACATGTTTCTTTAGCTGTTTCAGTTTCTTTCACTCTTGCCTACTTCTGCTTATGTTTATGCAGTCAAATTACATTACTAGCATGTTGCAATATGCTCCCCTCCCCTTTTAAATTAATGTTTCCCTTATGTATGTACTCTGCCAATCACTTGTTATGTGATTTCTTGACTTATGAATCCCAAACCCCCATATCCCCTCTATGTGTTTGTGTTCTCTGGCTGGTTTGTGGGTATGCCAGCATCATCTATTGTTGTGCATGACCAAACCTGACCCTTCCTGGGGTCATATGCTTCATACAATGTATTCCCAAAACCCCTTGACCCCTTTGTGTAACTACTGATTCTGTGTAGTTTGAGTTTTACTACTACTGTTTTCAAATCACCCTTACCACTTACTATTTCCCAACCCATTTTTAAATAAATCTCTTTCAACTATGTTCTGCACTTCTACTATATTCTTAGAACCAAGGTTATGCCCCCTCTTGTGCAAGCCTTGCCTTGGGACCCTTGAGCTCCCTCTGAACTTGGACGCATAAGGGCTGGCCCTTCCACACTGCACCCATTTCTGTCTGGTTATACAAACCTGGGTGTAAGCACTGCCCGTGGTCCCTTGAGACCTTAGGGAACTTTGACTCACCCAGGTATGAGAAAGGCTTTGAACAATTGGCATTTAAGGTAGTTTATTCCATAATTCAGAGAGGAAGTCAAGAATCAGGCTTCCTACGGTTGTAACTTCTTATTTTTTGCACTTTTTGGATGTAATTTAGTCATTTTGGTCTGTAATAATTTGTAACAAATATTGGGGGCTGGCTAGTGAAAAGGGATGGGGTGATTATGCATGCTTTAGCTATTAGAAGGGTAGATAACATGCATAATCACCCCATCCCTTTTCACTAGCCAGCCCCCAATATTTGTTACAAATTATTACAGACCAAAATGACAAAATTACATCAGAAAAGTGCAAAAAAATAAGAAGTTACAACCATACGAAACCTGATTCTTCACTTTCTCTCTGAGTTATGGAATAAACTACCTCAAATTCCAATGTTGTTTTAAAGCCTTTCTCAGACCTGGGTGTGTCGAAGTTCCCTAAGGGCCTCAAGGGACCCCGGGTAGTGCTTACACCCAGGTTTGCATAACCAGACAGAAATGAGTGCAGTGTGGAAGGGCCGGCCCTTATGTGTCCAAGTTTAGAGGGAGCTCAAGGGTCCCAAGGCAAGGCTCACACAAGAGGGGCAGAACCTAGGTTCTAAGAATATAGTGGAAGTGCAGAATACAGGGATTTATTTAAAATAGAGTTGAAAATAGTAAAATGGTAAGGGTGATTTGAAAACAGTAGTAGTAAAACTCAAACTACACAGAATCAGTAGTTACACAAAGGGGTCAAGGGGTTTTAGGAATACATTGTATGAAGCATATGACCCCAGGAAGGGTCAGGTTTGGTCATGCACAACAATAGATGATGCTGGCATACCCACAAACCAGCCAGAGAACACAAACACATAGAGGGGATATGGGGGTTTGGGATTCATAAGTCAAGAAATCACATAACAAGTGACTGGCAGAGTACATACATAAGGGAAACATTAATTTAAAAGGGGAGGGGAGCATATTGCAACATGCTAGTAATGTAATTTGACTGCATAAACATAAGCAGAAGTAGGCAAGAGTGAAAGAAACTGAAACAGCTAAAGAAACATGTTGTTGTTGAAGCTAAAATTAACTAGGACATACCAGTAGAGAAGCAAAGTGCAGAAAAGAAGAGTGAGCAAGATTCCACGGTCTAGCCTTGGCTTTCAGCCGGCTAGACAAAGCAGTAGCACAAGTAGTACTAGAGAAAAGAGAGAATGTTTTAAGTGTAAGTGTGTGTTCTTGAACTCAAATTGTTCGTGTCCTTGAAAGAAGAGGGGGTGCAGGGTATTTATAGTTTTTGAAAACAAGTAAAAAGTAAGGTAATAAGTAAAGTCTTAAAACAAACATGGAAACAATCAGAAGTCAGAATCAATTAACACAAGTGATTCCCTTTAATTAAGGAATCACTGTTTAACGGGTAGTAACAGGTTTAATTAAGGAAAAAAATCAGTCAGGGGACAGATTGATTATTGCCATATAAGGGGCAGTAAAAGCATGAAGTAACAATCAAGTGTAAGTACAAAATATGCTTATTTTGGGAAAGGATTCAGCGAGGTAAAGCACCACAGTAATTAAAGGAGGGGAATCAGTTAATTTAAACAAGCGAGTGAAATTAGGGATCATAAAAGAAAAGCTTTTGCAATCAGTCCCATGATCAAGATCAATCAAGGAAGAAACATGATTCTGCACTTCAGTATATAAATATAGTGAACAGAAGCATCAGACGTGCGAGGCCAAACATATTGGCAAAAGAGATAACATAAACATACAGTAGTGGCAGAAATAAGCTAGGATTCAGTAGTAAGGAAAATATTCGAAGCACATTAGTCAAGTAGGTCAAGTAGTCACATAGAATCAACAGTGAAGAAGAACATAGTATCAGGCAAGAGAAATCAGAAACAAGTAAAGGTCTCACAGTAGTAATAAGTGAGAAAAACCCCTTTTAAGAAATTAGGGCTTCAACAGTAGCAGAATTTAAGAGATGATAAGAACTCAAAATCAGATGAGTCAAACAAGAAAAAAAAGAGCCAAAACAAAGAACTTAATCAAACAAGCACATATTTAAACACACAGTTTCAGAACTCGGATGGGATCAAAAGGGAACTAGGGTTTTTACATGCTGAATCAAGTATAAGGGAAGCATAACAAGTTGTTTGAACATGGTAAAATCATAAAACAACACCAAAGATCAGAGAAGAGACCTGTCAAAAGAAGTTAAGAGAAAACCCTAATCGTTGAAAAAATGAAGCGTCACTTTGAAAGAAAATTGGAGAACTTTTGAGAGAAACACTTAAGAAATTCATAATATGCACAGATCTAAGATAGATTTGAAGAAAATTACAAGATCCTCAAGATTAGGGTTTCGGAGAACCCAGAAAAGGTGAGAAAGACTTTGAAAGTTATCGATCTAACCAGGAAAGTCAAGGATCTGCCTTGAAAGGCGATGGATGGCCGGAGAAAGGTCATGAACAGAAGTCGAGCAAGGATCGGACCAGATCCCTTCGAGGTCTGGCCATTAAACCATAGAAACAAACATCTAGGAGCCATAGGAAGCTGATGCACATCTCTAATGGCCATGAGAGGCCATGGATTAGGCAGGGGTTAAGGCGGATTAGGGTGAAATTAGATGGCGGCGGATAGGGTTCATGCGCAGCGAGAGTTGAGAGGGAAGGGGTTCAGAGGCGGCGGTTGGTGAGAAATGAAGTAGGTTTAGGGGTCTTTTGGGTTTAATTATGGAAGGGCGAATGGTGGCCGTTGATCTGAATGATCAACGACATGGATTTAAAATGGTAAGTGGGAAATCCGGGTTGGGTTGTTTAACTTGGGTTAGAGGTCGGGTTTGAATGGGAATTGGGCCCGGGAAATTGGGTTTAATTTTGGGTCAGATTTAGGCTAAAATTGAAATATAATTGGGCTATTATTTAAATAGCCAATTTTCCTTTTTTAAAATTATAAAAAATAGTAAATTAATTTCTGGAAACTAATTGAAAGCAATAAAACTATTTATAACATATAATTAACAATTTAAAAATATAGGACCTAGTTTTATGAATATAAAGACAATTAAATATTGAAAAGGCTAATATTGTAATTATGTGCAATTAGCTTTTAAACATACTAAACAAAATTGTAAAAACATGTAAAAGTTACCTTAGCTATATCTTGGCATAAAGATGAAAATCCAATAGATGAATTACCAAAAAAACAATAATTTTGGAAATAGTTATTGGGTTTTTATGGATAAATAACGGAAATAAATTGATTTAAAAACCTTTAATGTAACGACCCGACCGGTCGTTTTGAGCCTTAGCACGCCTTTCAGCAGTTCGAGGCCATGAACAACTTCGATTCAGGCATTATGACTCGTATGCATTGTCGAAATTAAATTTCGGGAAGTTCGTAGTTGACTTGGAGAGGGAAATTCTCATTTCGGAAGCTTTAAGTTGAGAGAATTGACTAGGATTGGATTTCAGATTAAACTACCTCGAAATCGGGATTTGAAAGTTCCATCAGGTTTGTATGATGATTTCGGACTTGGGCGTATGCCCGGATCGGGTTTTGGGGGACCTGGGAGTGTTTTGGCGCCTATTGCGGAAGTTAGCATTTTGGGAGATATTTCATAAGTTTGGGTTGAAGTGAATTTCAGTGTTATCGATATCCGTTTGGGATTCTGAGTCTGGGAGTAGCTCTATATGGTGATTCTGGAGTTGGGAGCGCGATCGGAAGTGAATTCGGATGTCTGTGGAGCATTTTGGAGCCATTGACTAAGGATAGAAATTTGAAGGATTTTGAGAGGTTTGACCGGAGGTGGACTTTTTGTTATCGGGGTCGGAATCTGATTTCGAAAGTTTGAGTAGGTCCGTAATGTCGAATAGGACTTGTGCACAAAATTTGAAGTCAATCGAGCGTGGTTTGATAGGTTTAAACATCGAAAATAGAAGTTTGAGATTATAGAGTTCATAAAGCTTGGATTGGAGGTCGATTCTTGATTTTAGCGTTGTTTGATATGATTAGAGGCCTCGAGCAAACCCGTAATGTGTTTTGGGACTAGTTGGTATGATTGGTTGAGGTCCCGGGGGCCTCGGGTGGATTCCGGGAGGTTAATGGATCGAAAATGGAATTTTGGAGACAGCTGAAAGTGTGTGGTTGTTGGTATAACCGCTTCTGTGGAGGGTTCACTGCAGAAGCGGCCCCCAGAAGTGAGGAATTGAACCGCAGAAGTGGTTGGGCATGAAGAGAGCTGGGACCACAGATGCGGTCATTTTGCCGTAGATGCGGGACCGCATATGCAGAAGAGAGGGCGCAGAAGCGGAAAAAGGGGAGCCTGGAGGAAACCACAAAAATGGTAGGATGGCTCGTACCTGCGGAACCACAGAAGCGGTCAGGGGAGCGCAGGTGCGGAAAAGGCTGGAGGCAGAAAGTGTTTTAAAAAATCAGGGTTTGGCCATTTTCTCTCATATTTTCTTTGGTTTGGGCGATTCTTGGAGGGTTTCAAGAGGGAATTTTCATCATCAACAATAAGGCAAGCTATCCCCACCTATCTTGAGTTAAATACATTGATTATGTATGGATTTTAGCATGTAAATTGGTAGAAATTTGGGGTTTTGGTGGAAAGACCTAGAAATTGATATTCTTGGAATTTGATGACAATTTTGGGTATGGAATTGAGATAAATTATATAATTGAATTCGTGAAGTTATGGGTAAGCTTAATCTTCAAAAAATTTGGAATCCGGGCACGTGGGCCCGAGGGCATATTTGTCAACTTTTCGATCGGGGTTAGGAATTGTTATAAATTGGATTAATATGAGTAGTTTATCGTATATTTATGAATTTGCATAATCATTGGCTAGTTTTGGAGTATTTGGCATCGATTCAACTCTTCGGAAGGGCGTGGAATGTCGGTTATGGATCTTCGGAGCGAGGTGAGTCTCCTTTCTAACATTGTAAGAGGGATTTGTCCCCATAAGTGAATTAATTGGTTATGTGCTCCTGTTTGTGGGGGCTACGTATGCACGAGGTGACGAGAGTCCGCGCGTAGCTACTATTATGTTATTGTCCGGGTTGTCTAGGACCCAAAAGTATGCTGTACTTGGAATATTTGTAATGTTATTGACAGTTTGAATAGCTTAAATCCTATTGAATGGGTAAATGAATTTCCAAAAGGAATTTAACTTCATTTTTCTGAATTGCTAAAAGAGAATTGGTTTTTCTTTAGATGATTGTGTCCTGATGACTTCTTGATTGACTGTCTGTGCGTGTTTAAATTTTGGAACGGGCCGAACGCCTCGGTAGATTAAATAGATGCATCTATGGTTCGTGCCATTCGACTCTCTGGCAGTGCACATTTTAAATATTGTTGGATCGGGCCGTACGTTGATTTGCGAATGTTTGTATTGCTTGCCTTGAAATTGTTAACGTTGTTATAGCCTCTTCCAGGCTTGAGAATATTTGTATAAATGATGAAAAGGAATTTGGAAATTTCCTATAAAAGAAAAAATTGTTTACTTGCTTCACTGTATTGGATTAAAATTATGCTTATAAAAATCCACGATTTAATTATCATTGATATGACATTATTGGACCCTTAGTAAGTGTCGAAGTCGACCTCTCGTCTCTACTTCTTCGAGATTAGACGGGATACTTCCTGAGTACACGTTGTTTTTGTACTCATACTACACTTCTGTGCATTTTTGTTGCACAGGCTCATGCACCTCTAGTTGCCTAGTGGACATAGCAGCATGGTTGACACGGAGACTAGGTGAGCTGTATTTCCTCGAGGCGACCCGCAGCTAGTATAATCTCTCTCAGGATTCTATTTATTTTCTATCCAATTGTATTCCAGACAGCTGTTGTACTTTATTCGATTTTTCTTTGAAACTGCTCATGCACTTGTAACACCGGGTTCTAGGGATGTTTATGGGTTTATTCAGAAATATTAAACAAGTTGTTAAATGTCTCATTATTTCATCAGCGAAATGTATTATGTATTGATTAAACGTCTAAAAGAAGTGGGTTCGGAAATATTTAAAATGAGAATTTAATTATGTATTTTTGGTTGGCTTGCCTGACAGCGGTGTCTGGCGCCATCACGACCCTTAGTGAATTTTGGGTCCTGACAACATGGTAGCAGAGCACTAGGTTCCTAGGGTCTCACAAGTCATGAGCAAGTCTAGTAGAGTCTCGCGGATCGGTACAGAGACGTCTATACTTATCCTTGGGAGGCTGCAGGACTGTTAGGAGTACTTCCCTTCTTGATTCCTCGTCGTGCAATTTGATCCATTGAGTCTTATGCCTTTAATTCCTTCCTAGTCAATCTTGTGCAACGTGAACTGTTTCTTATAAATCGAGAATCGAAGAATTGTTATGGTACTACCGCTGCAGTGCGGGGTTTTTCTCCCTATATAGTTGTCAGAGCTATTATCGTCGCCTTGTGGAAGGATATTCTATCGTTTCAGCTCAGTAGCTGTACTTCTGAGGGCTTTGAGGCTAGGCACAAGTTGCCATGATGCGATAAACTATTGTTTCGCAGTATTGATATGATGGTAGGACATTTTCCTACGTATCGGGGCAGTAAATGACTTGAAGGGAGGTTTACTCAGTGCATAATCTAGAGATTGAGTATTTTATTCCCGGCAGGGGAAAGACAATCGGACTAAGAATGGTCAGATGTGGGCTGGTGGAGCAATGAGACTTGGTATTTGCGAGCGTGGTGGAGCTTTGTTCTATGATGGGGTGTCGTTGTCCTAATTGAACGTACTAAGTTCGCTGGTGTTATGATCTTCTACAATTCTCCTTTGGGGTAAGCTATTGTAGAATAGTATTGAAAATGCGACTGTCAGATATCGCAGGGTGCGGTAGTTCAGGGTTGAATCAGTGTTTCTAATGTCGACGGTATGAGGAATATGATCTTCCGAAAGGTGTAAAGTTAGTAGCAATAGTGGGTTCAAGTGCCACGAAGATAGATTTTATTTAAGGCAACAACTGAGCAGCAACGGATGAGAAGGGGCATGTGGGGAGTGTCAGGCGGTAGTTAAAATTTCTAGAAGGCCAGGTATAAGAAGCAAAGGTCGAGTAGTCGACTAAAGGGGTGAGTTTCGCCAAAGTGGGAGAATTTGGAGTGATTTGGGAATTTTAATGATTGGTGATTTGGGCCTACGGATTAATTTCGAGTATGGGCTATCGGGCGGTAGGAGATTTTGATATAACGGAAAGGGGCTGCTAGAAATGGAGAAGGATACAACCACAACTTGAATTGGAAGGATGTTGCTGCACATTTAATTGATGTCCACGAGGGGTGAATGGACTTATGCAGCTGGAGAGTGAGCCCGGACTCAGGATGGGCTGTTGATGTCGTAGTGATGGCACCCCGTGCAGCAACGTTAGAAGATGTCAGGAAGTGATTTCCACATGTGGGTTATTCCCTGTGAGCAGGTTAGCGGTCGCGTGGTTGGCGAGGCTTCTGCGAAGAATTCTATTGGTTATACAGCAAAGAGATCGGTCGTGCGAATGTGGTTGATGATTCAAATTATAAAAAGGGGGTTTTACAGAAAGATTATGAGAATTTTTGCGGTTGATCGCGCAAGGTTATGTCAGTAAGAGATAAGGAATCATGGTGAATTTAAGAGTTGTGTAATAGTGGCTTCAAGCTAAGTGGGAGAGTCCCACCGCCTACTATTGGATTGTATGGTTATATTCTTGTGAGGTTTCGAGTTATCGGCGTCTTTGTAAGTTATTTCAGCTACAGGAAAAGAGCATAAGTGATAATTTGGGCATAGGAATTGTTAAAGGTGTGCTATTATTGTCCTTATTGGCTCATGCTCAGACTTGGGAAAGAATACAGGATTCATGCCTTGCATGGACGCGGATTTCCAAAAAATTGATTCTGCTAGGTGCTTCGTCGATGGGGTATCATGTGTTAGAAGATTTATGGAATTAATTATTCGGGTCCAAGTCAGAGCGGGTGGCTCTCAACAACGGTCCTAGTAAATTCAAAGGTTAAAAATGCGGTGCCTAAGGATTTAAGCCGCAATGTGTTTAGGAATCGGGCTTGTGAAGCAGCTCACGATAAGAGGCTCAGAATGTTCTATGATGTTTTGACTTGCAGCGTAGCATTAAGAAGAAAAGAAGAAAAAGGACTTCGGATTCGTAGAGGAACTATCAGAATGGATGTGCCAGTCGAGATGCGAATATGCGCACAAGGAAGGTATGAAATGGTTCGTGGGATTTGGAACAACATGGTCTCGTGTTTCAAGGCCACTCGGGTGGAGTGAATTATGTATTGAATGAAGTTATTATTACTCTAAGGCAATCAAAGATAAATTGGATGAAAATAGATTTATTAGTCATAGTTGAACTGGCGTATTGGTGGCAGTGATCAGTTCCTTCAGCGCGACCAAGTTATGCAAGTGATTTATGGCGGTACGTGTGAGGCTGGTCGGCCGCCATAATTGATGTTATTCAGAAGTATTCTACTGTTATGGCCTTTCATGTGTAGGCGGGTCCCGGAAGGTCTATGGTGGCTTAAGACCACTACTTAGAGATTTAGCGTATTCTACGGTTATGAGAATTCACCTGTGTGTCGCAATGGTTCTCCTGGAGTGATTTAAGTGGAGAGTTTTTATACGATTAAGTGTTAGTCTATTGGTGTTCCCGGAGTTATGATGGGAATCGTGTTCTATCGTATATTGGCGTGTTGGGTGCAAAGAGTGGTATAAGTGAGGATCAAGGTTATAGTTCAGTGTTGACGAGAATGTCACGAGCTCATATGAGCAGGAAAAATAGTTTCGATGTTTAAAGTAAGTTGGTATTGTTTTCAGCGTCACCTGAGATCGGTGTTTGTAAAGGAGGCTTTGCATCCTCGTTATGGATTCTTGATCGCTTTTCAGCGTTAGTGCGGTCGGTTGTATGGATGTACAGACTTGTTATCTCTTACGAAAGGTCCTTGGGGCGTGTTCCACGGGAAGATTGTACAAGCGTGGCATGTAATCACTGATTGATTGGAGGATGAAACCAAGTATGGAGATCGTGGTGGTATCGTTAATATGAGAATTTATGCTTGGAGGGTACTCGGTTAATTGGGTTGCGGACTGTGGATGGTTACTCCGGTTATGATGGTTGTTTTATGTGTTATTAGAGAAAGGGTAGTATTTATGGACCTTTGAAAGGTTATTAGCCTAGTTCGGTGCAATCAGAATCAGCTTGAGGTCTATGGATGGATTTAAATGTGAATGTGGACTTTATTTCAGGCCAGACGTGTTCATTTCAGTAATGCGCTCCTTATGGAGGAGTATTCAGGGTGTTATTTCATTTTCAGATATTTCATGTAATGATACCTTGCGCCATGTGAGTTGTGAGACGGCTTGAGAAGTTGCTTATGTGTTGAGGTTCCGCGTAGAGATGATGTTATATGAGCAAAATGGCTCTTGAGATTCAGATCGTATATCGCACCTCAGTTGTGCTTGAGTTTTTTTTAGCTTATAGCGCTATATGTTCCCTCAGGGATGTTATTATGCACTTAGCGTGCTTATGACCGATATTCGGTATTTTGTTGTAATGAGCAATTTAGCTCGATGTGCATCTCCTTAGGTGAGTGTTATGTATGGATCGGGTGGCACGCTGCCATGGGTATGTTATTTGGATCGGGTTGAGCGCCGCAACAGTGTGATGTTGAATGCAGTTGTCATAATTCATCTTATGTGTGTTTGTTTCCCATTTTTTTAGGGAAGTTCATATCAGTTGCACGAGTGAGTAGTTCCTTCTAGAGTTCGTTTCCCTTTGTATCACGTTCGAATTGATAGCCTATTGGCACATTGTGGCAGCATATGAGACTTTTGATCATGTCCGGGGTGGCTTATTGCCTGAGCAGTTCGTACTAGGTGAGACGAGATCATTGGACTTAGGATCAGTGCAATCTGAGTATGTGAAGTATATTAAAGAGCAAAGTCCATTATTTGGCTCACAAAGAGGTGATGGTTCTTAGCAGGGTATAGACCTTATGAATCGTTGATTTGGCAGTTGTTTATGAATTTCTACGCATTCCTTCCGTCGTGGCGGCATTGCGAGAGTTGCAACAGGACTTATATATGTCATGGGGTGCATTGTGAGCATCAAATTTGGGAAATGTCGACTAGTATGATCAGAGAGTGTTATTATGGTCTTGTGAATGATGGGGTGCATGGTGTGAATTCAGAAAGGGCGTGCAGTCATGTTCTGGTACAGCGTGTGGTGATTAATACGGTGTTCATATGTTGAAAGCAGGCCTGGCAGAGAATTTCGAATGTTGAAACTGGGCTCCAAGGCTTATTTGCCTAAGGAAAGAGGTTACCTTTCGATTTGACCGAGTTGACGTGCCCAACTAAGTTGTGGTAGCACGGGTATGTGCACGAGGTATTAAGCAATGATTCCAGACAACCCCAGCACAGTTCCTAGCACGTTTGAGGACAATGTATGTTTAAGTGGGAGAGGATGTAACGACCCGACCGGTCATTTTGATCCCTAGCACGCCGTTCAGCAGTTCGAGGCCATGAGCAGCTTCAATTCAGGCATTATGACTTGTACGCGTGGTCGAAATTAAATTTCGGGAAGTTCGGAGTTGACCTGGAGAGGAAAATCTCATTTCGGATGCTTTACGTAGAGAGAATTGACTAGGATTGGATTTCAGATTAAATGATGTCGGAATCGTGATTCGAAGGTTCCAGCAGGTTCGTATGATGATTTCGGACATGGGCATATGCGCAGATCGGGTTTTGAGGGACCTGGGAGTGTTCTAGCGCCTATTGCGGAAGTTAGCATTTTGGAAGAAATTTCATAAGTTTGGGTTGAAGTGCATTTCAGTGTTATCAATATCCGTTTGGGATTCCGAGTCTGGGAGTAGCTCTGTATGGTAATTCTGGAGTTGGGAGCGCGATCGGACGTGAATTCGGATGTCCGTGGAGCACTTTGGAGCCATTTGACTAAGGATAGAAATTTGAAGGTTTTTGAGAGGTTTCACCGGAGGTGGACTTTTTGATATCGGGGTCGGAATCCAATTTTGAAAGTTGGAGTAGGTCCGTAATGTCGAATATGACTTGTGCGCAAAATTTGAAGTCAATCGGACGTGATTTGATAGGTTGAAACATCTAAAGTAGAAGTTTGAGATTCTAGAGTTCATCAAGCTTGGATTGGAGGTCGATTCTTGATTTTAGCGTTGTTTGATATGATTTGAGGCCTCGAGCAAGCCTGTAATGTATTTTGGGACTGGTTGGTATGATTGGTTGAGGTCCCGAAGCCCTCGGGTGGATTCTCGGAGGTTAACGGATCAAAAATGGAATTTTGGAGATAACTGAAGGGGTCTAGTTGCTGGTATAACCGCTTCTGCAAAGGGTTAACCGCAGAAGCAGCCCCACAGAAGCGAGGAATTGAAGCGCAGAAGTGGTTGCGATTGTTTTGCCGCAGATGCGGGACCGCATCTACGGAAGAAAGGGTGCAAAAGCGGAAAAGGGGAGCCTGGAGGAAACCGCAGAAGCGGTAGGATGGCTCGCACCTGCGGAACCGCAGAAGCAGTCAGGGGACCGCAGGTGCGGAAAAAGGCTGGAGGCAGAAAGTGTTTTAAAATATCGGGGTTTGGCCATTTCCTCTCATACTTTGGGCGATTCTTGGAGGATTTCAAGAGGGAATTTTCATCATCAATGATAACGTAAGCTATCCCCACCTATCTTGAGTTAAATACATTGATTATGTATGGATTTTAGCATGTAAATTGGTAGAAATTTGGGCTTTTGGTGGAAAGACCTAGAAATTGATATTCTTGGAATTTGACGACGATTTTGGGTATGGAATTGAGAGTAAATTATATATTTGAGTTCGTGAAGTTATGGGTAAGCTTAATCTTCAAAAAAATTCAGAATCCGGGCACGTGGGCCCGAGGGCATTTTTGTAAACTTTTCGATCGGGGTTAGGAATTGTTATAAATTGGATTAATATGAGTAGTTTATCTTATATTAATGAATTTGCATAATCATTGGCTAGTTTTGGAGTATTTGGCATCGATTCAAGTCTTCGGAAGGGCATGGAATGCCGGTTATGGATCTTCGGAGCGAGGTGAGTCTCCTTTCTAACCTTGTAAGAGGGAATTGTCCCAGTAGGTGAATTAATTAGTTATGTGCTCCTCTTTGTGGGGGCTACGTACGCACGAGGTGACGAGAGTCCGTGCGTAGCTACTATTATGTTATTGTCCGGGTAGTCTAGGACCCAAAAGCATGCTGTACTTGGAATATTTGTAATGTTATTGACAGTTTGAACTGCTTAAACCCTATCGAATTGGTAAATGAATTTCTAAAAGGAATTTAACTTCATTTTTCTGAATTGCTAAAAGGGAATTGGTTTTTCTTTGGATAATTATGTCCAGATGTCTTCTTGATTGACTGTCTGTGCGTGTTTAAATTCTGAAACAGGCCGAACGCCTCGGTAGAATAAATCGATGCATCTATAGTTCGCGCCATTTGACCCTCTGGCAGTGCACAGTTTAAATATTATTGGATCGGGTCGTACGTCCTCGGCATGATTTGCACATGCTTGTATTGCTTGCCTTGAACATGTTAAAGTTGTTATAGACTCTTCCCGGCTTGAGAATATTTGTATAAATGATGAAAAGGAATTTGGAAATTTCCTATAAAAGAAAGAATTGTTTACTTGCTTCACTGTATTGGATTAAAATTATGCTTATAAAAATCCACGATTTCATATATCATTGATATAACATTATTGGACCCTTAGTAAGTGTCGAAGTCGACCTCTCGTCTCTACTTTTTCGAGATTAGACGGGATACGTACTGAGTACACGTTGTTTTTGTACTCATACTACACTTCTGTGCACTTTTGTTGCACAGGCTCATGCACCTCTCGTGTCCTAGTGGGTGTAGCAGCATGGTTGACACGGAGACTAGGTGAGCTATATTTCCTCGAGGCGACCCGCAGCTAGTATAGTCTCTCTCAGGATTCTATTTATTTTCTGTCCAATTGTATTTCGGATAGTTGTTGTACTTTATTCAGTTTTTCTTAGAAATTGCTCATGCACTTGTGGCACCGGGTTCTGGGGATGTTTATGGGTTTATTCTGAAATATTAAAAAAGTTTTTAAATGTCTCATTATTTCTTCAGTGGAATGTATTATGTATTGATTAAACGTATAAAAGAAGTGGTTTCAGAAATATTTAAAACGAGAATTTGATTAAGTATTTTTGGTTGGCTTGCCTGACAGCGGTGTCCGGCGCCACCACGACCCTTAGTGGATTTTGGATTGTGACATTTAAAAATTATGAAAAAATAATAAAACACTTGGATATGCTTACATATGCATATCTATGCCATTTTGAAGTTATTTTGCATATTAAAAATATATAGGAAAAAATTGGGTATCAACAAATGGTTAGTATGAACACCAGCATATATAATCGGTGAGCGGGTTGAACTAAGAAATTCAGTAGAAGCATATTAGGACAAGAAAATTACGAGAAATCACTAGAACCCAAAGCAAGAACAAAATCAGGTGTACCAATATCTAGAAACCAAACGAAGAACCCCAAAAATTAGGGTTTTCAGTACAAAAGGGCTAAGGTTGTAGCAGACTTACAAAATTAGTCAAAATATATGAGAAGTAGAAGATTAAACACAAACAGCCATCAAACAATTTGTAAAAGAAATTCCGGAAATCCTAGTTCAGGAAAAGAAAAAAATCACTTGAAAATCATACGATTCTTGTAAAGAATCTTAGGGTTGTTGTAAAATTGGAATAAAACAAACCCAAATCACCTCAGATCTGAGGGTTTCGAAGAGAACGGCACAGAGATGAAGAAACATACTGAAAACCCATAGATCGTAGTCAATATAGAATGATCTTACTCGAAATCACACCGGAATGGCCTGAAACAGTCCCTTGAGGGCCCTGGAGATGGCAAGAATGATGTGAGAGAGGCCTTAGAGGTAGTGAGAGGTCATCGGAGATGGCCATAGACGAGTGACAGCGTTTGGAGATTAGGGTTAGGTTGAGAGCATTTGAGAGCAGATAGGAGTTTCAGGGCGGCAGGTAGTATAGAAATGATAGGGTTTGGGGGCTCTTTTGGTTTAATTTAGGAAAAGGGAAACCTGGACCGTTGATCAAAACGATCAACGACCAGGATTTGGCCAGGTATTGGGTTAGGGCAGATAGGTATTGGGCCTGGGGTTTCTGAGCTGGTTCAAAAGGGTTAAAATTGGGCTAGTTGATAGGCTAAGTTTTAAATGAAAAGGGGCTATTTGTTAAATATAGAATTAATTGCTAAAATAATTTTACAAAATAGTTAATAAAATTATAAAAAATGATTTTCATGCACGGAAATGTTTTAAACTAATTACTTAATATTTTAATAATATAAAAGGCTATTTTCTGGTAAAATAATATGATAATTCATGCCTAGGCTAAAGTAATTGCAATTGCGTCCTAAAAATACAAATATGGCTATTTGTGCAACAATTGAAACTTAGTACAAATATAAATGATAAAATTAAATCACAAAATTATTATAAACTATTTGTGATGCAATCAGTGATTGTTTTATGAAATAAATGCTGGGAGAAATTAGTTAAAATATTTTAAAAAATGCAGAAATTGTATGAAAAATGCTAATTGATGCCCATGCATAGTTTTGAAAATATTATGGGAAAAATGGGTATCAATAGCTGCTCCTCTTTACCCGGGATAGATGAAAGACTTTTCGGGTAAAGAAATGATGGCCAATTTTGATCGGGCGGGATGTTTTGAAAGACAGAGTCTGAACTCCGGTCTTTGAGTTGCCTACATATCCTTGGTCTTACAGGAATCAGGCCATGTGTAGTTCTGGATTCATTGGCGGAATATACCGATGAAGTTATTGCAAGAACGGACATGGGATGCAAGAGCGGCTATGGTGAAAGGTTAAGGTTTGAGATAGTTGAAGGAATTGGAGCGAGGTTTCTCCTGCTGGGATAGCGGTTGCTTACTGGTTACCTACAGATAAAAGGTGCTACGAACATGTATTTGTGCGAAAATTTAAACATAATGCAGATTCCCTTTTGGACCATGAAGGTTGTCTTTGGACGGTTAAGGATGACTTCCTTGGACCATGATGTCCTGGGCCATGAATTGTTCAGTTAGGGATTCGCAGGCCATGAAATGATGTTCTCGGGCCACTAAAATGGTGCCTCCGAACCATGACGTCTGTGTGCAGGGAAATCGGGAGACCAATTTTCCCTCGACATAATGCTTCGAAGAGAAAATCCCGAAGGCACGGGATCTCGCTTTGGTCGCCTCCCTCGAGATCTAGCCGATGCCTTGCCCAGATCGAGCATCGGCTAAAACCCTGATGGGCGAAGATATCCCCCGAGGGATGTGTCTGGGGTCCACAAGACTTCTCTAAACGGCTCGACGCCAGTTTTCCTACAAAGAAAAGCAGGCTGTCACATCTTGTTCTTTTATTATATTGTTTATTTCATACTAAGTTTGGACGGCCCCTTTTTTTCTATAAAAGAAGGGTCACCAACACCTTGTAACATATCTCCTATTGGTCTTACAAAGAAAGCAATAATATTTTCTCTCTCTTTCTCTAAATTCCTCTCTAGTTCTAAGTCATATCCATTGATAGCTATTCTCTCGGTTTGCCTAATAAATATATCTCGAGATCATCCTTAGCATTTCATTGTTTCTTCGTTTGTTCTTCATTATTTAGTTCAAAATTGATCATATAAAGCCTTACTTTTTTGTATCTTTATCTGTTATCCCCCTTCCCGACTACCCTCGATAAGACCGAGATAGGCTCGAGGCCTGCCCCGGGTATCTACTGGCTTGCTTTAAGCCCGGGAGCCTCCCCTCACTTGTTCGGTTATCGTCTTTGGCTAACTTGATCTTTACTGTTTGACTCCATGTTTAGCACTAATCACCCTTACAAACTAGCTCGGGAATAGATCACGTATTTTTAGAATCTCATTTATAGATTTAATTGTTGTTACCATTTTCGCGGTAAACAGTTTGGCGCACACCGTGAGCCTAAAAATAATAGTGATTATATTCTTGCTAGTTTCGTCACTTAAACGCACGATATTTTTCACACTTTTTCTTGCCCGAAAACTCTTTGATAGCATGTCAAAATGTTCGGCTCGATAAACGGGGTTGAAAACAACAACCTCGAAGACCACAGGGAAAACGGCGTGACCATCCCGACCGCCGGAGTACCTCCGCAGAATCCTGACGGCGTTCCCGGACCAATCCCAGTGGATGCAGATTCGCAGGACGCTCAGCAAGTAGACGAAACGTTTCACACCGACAGGAGCCTACGACGCAGCGACCAACTGGAAGCGCAAAAAACCCCAGCCCGGGAAGAACAGGAAGTTAGTCTTCACGTTATCTTTGAAATGTTGCAGGCACAACTACTAGCAATCGCTCAGCTAGAAAGCCACCCAAGAACCCCCAGTACAGTGGCACCAGATACAGCTCCCCCCGCCGAACGAGTGCTCGAAAGGTCAAGCAACAACGAATCGGTGGCTGACCCCACTATCGTAAAATTACTCAAGGACCTCACCAAAAGGATCGAATCGGGAGAGAAAATGATCGCAGCCAATGATAAAAGAGTCGAGATCTACAACTTTAGGGTCGATCAGATCCTTGGCGCCCCTCTGGTCCTTAAGGGTCTAGATTCAAAGAAATTCATTCAAAGTCCATTCCCCGAAGAAGCGGCGCCGAAACCTATCCCGAAGAAGTTCAGAATGCCGGAACTCCCTAAGTATAATGGCACATCCGACCCCAACGAACACGTCACTGCATATACCTGCGCAGTAAAAGGTAACGATATCAAGAGCGACGAGATTGAATCCGTACTATTGAAAAAGTTTAGAGAAACGCTTTCAAAAGGGGCCATGATGTGGTACTATAACCTGGCCTCCGACTCCATAGACTCATTCGCCATGTTAGCGGACTCTTTTGTAAAAGCACACACTGGAGCCATTAAAGTAGCGACAAGGAAGTCCGACCTTTTCAAAATCAAGCAAAGAGAAAACGAGATGTTGCGGGAGTTCGTGTCCCAGTTCCAGATGGAACGAATAGAGTTACCACCAGTCTCCGACGATTGGGCGGTGCAGGCCTTCACCCAGGCCTGAACGAACGGAGCTCCATGGCTTCAAAATAACTGGAACAAAATCTGATTGAATACCCAGCCGTAACCTAGTTAGACGTCCGCAACCGGTATCAATCGAGGATCAGTGAAGAGGATGACCAGTTGGGGTCCCCATCGGGCTCGGTGTACCCAGGCAGATACCCGGCAAAAGAGATGAAGTCATGCAAAGAACGATATCGGGCGTACCTCGAAGACAGAAGGAATGCCCCAAGGCGCAATCTACTCCGCAACGATAGGAGGATGGATCGAGGACAGGATCCTCGAGGGGTCATCAACAGGGCCCGGTTTGACCAAAACATGGGACCAGTCAACGCACCCCACTTGTCGGAATACAATTTCAGTGTCGGCGTATCATACATCGTGTTCGCTATCCGCAAAATCTGAGATGCAAAATGGCCTAGAACAGTACAGTCGGATCTTTTGCAGAGAAATTACAACTTGACGTGCGAGTTCCAGAACACACATGGCCACCAGACCGAGGATTGCCATCAACTACGAGAAGAAGTAGCCCGGCTGCTCAACAAAAGGAACCTCCGAGAATTCCTCAACGATCGGGCTAGAAATTAGTTTCGAGACAGGGAGGCAGCCAAGAAGAATGAAGTGAACGAACCACAACACGTCATCTACATGATCATGGGCGGCGCCGATACCCGCAAGAACCCATGATGAGGAAAACAAAAATATCTATCACAAAGGAGAAACAGACTCGAGGATACATCACCGAGGACGCCCTTACCTTCAGTGAAGAAGATACGGATGCCTTGTCTCAACCCCACAACGATGCTCTGGTAATTTCCTTCCTTGTACATTCTTTCCAGATAAAACGCGTACTCGTGGATCTAGGTAGCTCGGCCAATATTATCAGGTCAAGGGTAATAGAACAGCTCGGTTTAATTGAACGGATCGTACCCTCCACTCGAGTCCTCAACGGGTTCAACATGGCGAGCGAAACAACGAAAGGGGAGATCATCATACCCATCACCGTGGCCGGCAAACCCAACACACGAAGTTCCATGTCATCGAGAGAGACATGAGGTACAACCCCTTGTTCGGACGACCATGGATACATTGCATGAGAGCAGTACCGTCCACTCTCCACCAAATGATAAAATTCCCGACAAAGGATGGGGTCAAAACCAGCCATGGAGAGCAGCACGCGGCGAGAGATATGTTCGTAATACGCGATGCATTCTCGGTCCCCTTACCTCCTCCCCCGAATAAGCCCACGGGTGAATCAGGACTCAACCCCGGTCAGTTTTGACAAAACGCAAAAATAAACTCGCGTCACATACCCGACCTCGGGCAACAAAAACAAGTCAGCACCCAGAAGTATCCCGTCTCAAGGTACCACCGTTTCTTTTATTTTATTTTCAGAATAGAAATTAACCCTCGTGCAGGCACTGTCCGAAATCCTCGAGGCCTCCCAAGAAAGGCGTGCCCGACTCGACCGAAGATATCGAGACACTGGCACTGTCCGAAGATCTCGAGACCTCCTAATAAAGGCGCGCCCGTTGCACTCTTTTCCTTAGACCGACTTATTATCCCTAAAAGAAGAAGGGTTTTTACCGGCAAGGTTTTTAATGAGGCAACGCCCGCGAAGCCACCAGGAGATAAAACTCCACGCAAATCGCTCGAAGCCATCCTTACGGCCAACCTCCGAAGCAGCTAGGAGCATTCCTCCTGAAATCCACTGGACTCAGAGGAGCGCTGAATAAAGATCCCTACGAGGGAATGATGTATCAGGCCAAAGCGGTCAAAATAGCCAAATCTCGTTAAGGCGAGAACATGTATTATTATATATATCGGTCAATCGAAAACACCCCCTTCTTTTATGAGAAAAGAAAGGCTCCTAAACAAAAACAACGCAACGTGAAAGTCAGCAAAACAACCCGACTTGGCCTAAGAGCCGGTCGAGTCAACTCAACAACACATATATCGCATCAATAGATCAGAGCATATCTCCAACGCCTTGCTTTCCAAAAGAAACAAATCACAGCACGCCCCCGATAGGGACATCTCCACAAAATACGTCCCGAGATACTCAGAGACTTAGGAAATCCAACATCCGGACGACCCCAGGGTCAAAACGCCGAGCTTACCAAGCCCCCAAAAAACAACTCCGGGCTCATCAAGCCCCCAGAAATAGCTCCGAGCTCATGAAAAGCTATCTTCAAGCAAACTCGATGACTTGGAGACTGTCGCCAATCGCCACACACTGGAAAATCCAAAATTGTAAGACCCTAACGGGCAGCCTCGCTAAAACCAGATCTATTCTCCATAAACTGTAAGACCTCAACAGGCATAAAAAATCCCGCAGTTTAGGCTATACATCGCATTTGTAGGAATCCCTAAAGGGCATACCCTCGGTGTAGACGCCTAAAACTGCTTCTCGGGATCAAAAATGGCCCCGGCCAAACGCACACGACTCCGGTCAAAATGGCTGCTACGGCCCAAAAAACGCGACTCGGGGACGCCCAACCATTGCTAAAAAATCCACTAAATCTACTGCGGAAAGAACCGGTTAAACACAGGCTTCCCTCAATAGGCGAAAAAAGAGTCCCGACCACGTCGGCTCCAAAATCGCAAAAGCGTTGATCTACTCGACCTATGGGCTATGAACCTTCCGAGGTGCTCAAAACATCGTCGACTACGACTTGAAATCGAGGTTCTTTTAGAACCGATGACAGGTCAGGCAAAATAATCAATAAAACCTTAACGAGAGGAAACAAAGCCTACAAAAGCCTCCGGGCCTCACATCAAATAGCGTAAGGGCCATTATCGCCGGCTAAGAAAAGCCTCCGGGCCTCACATCAAAAGGTCTGTACGACCATACAGCATAAGAGCCATTCTCGCCGGCTTAAAAATTGACAACTTGAGGAATAAAGTGAGCTCGAATCGTGACCCGATTCGGAGACCGGATCCAAAATAGTTAACCTAAACAAAGCCTCCGGGCCTCATATCGAAAGGTCTCTATGACCAAACAGTGTAAGTACCATTATTCGCCGGCTAAAGTAAGCCTCCGGACCTCATACTGAAAGGTCTCGATGACCAAGCAACAGAAAGGCCACCACCACTGGTCGAAAGCTCAAATGAGATTCAAAGGTCAATTACAGCTCGAATCGCAACGCGACTCGGAGACTGGACCCGGAAAATCACCAAGAGCCCAAGGGCGGGAAGCAAAAAACACTATCGCCAATTGGAGCCTCCAAAAGGATCTAAGGCAAATTGCAGCTCGAATCGCAACACGATTCAGATACTGGACCTAGGGATTATAGCACGTCGTAGGCACAGCGCAAAGACCATTATCTCCAACTCAAACAAGCAGGGCTCCAGGATATATCAAGCCCGAGTCGGGTTCTCAACTCGGAGACTAGCTCCAAGAAAATCGCAAAACATCTAAAAGCACGACCCCAAAAAACAACACTATCAACAGCCGAGGCAAATCTCCGGGCCGCTCGCCCACAAAACCGCTTCAATCCAGAAACAAGAAGGATCATCACCCTCCTCCCATACAGACGAGAAAAAGTTGGAAGGCCAATCAGAGCTCGAGCCATAACACGACTCGGAGACTGAACCTGAAGGTAATCGAAATGCGAAAGTTAAAAATTATAGGGCACAGTATCGGCCTGCGACGTAGGGTGGGATCTATGTATATATATACACGGCAAAAAAGATATCAGCAGCTTGGCATCAAACTTCGCTCCCTTGGCGTATCCAATCTCTTCCGAGGGATCAAAGCCTTTGACACGAATATCCGCAAGAGTCCCCCAATCTGCATATTCCCCGCTACTACCTACGCAATCAAGGGCCCTCTCCATCTCGGCCACAACAAGTAAAGTAAGCCACTATCTTTTGATCCGCCTGATCAAAACCAATAAAGGTACCAAAGAAACAAAACTCCAAACCTTTTTCTCGTATATATATATATATATATATCAAGCACGCGAGGTGCCCTCTCCCTCTGCAGTTACCTCGCCACTACATCAAAAACAGAACTGTTAAGTCTACGCCCCACACCGAAAGGAAAATAGCTTGTCGAAGTGCGCCTTCTACGAAATCAGTAAACGACAACCAAGCTCCCCGATTGTCCTCCTGGCTCGGGCCAATTCCTCCGGGAAAAGGAGCCCCCTGCACTAACCTGATCAGGATACTCCTCGGAAAAAAGCCATAAAATAGTTACCCTTCGACCATTCGGCCATCCAATCGAAGGTTATTTCGGCTTACCCGCTTCGCCTGATGTGTCTCGAGACACCCAAAGGCGGAACCCGAGAATAATTCAACAGCGAATACGCCTGAAGAGACGACCCAAGCGACGCTATGAATACGCCATCGGCAGACAAGACAAATCCCCGGGCCATGCACCCGCGAAATCGCTTTGGCCTAGAAGCACGAAGGATCACCACCTTCCTCCTGTAAAGGAAGACGGGAGCCGGAGGACCTACCGAAGCTCGAGCTATGGTGCAACTCGAAGACTAGTTCCAAAACCGATCTGCACGATCGAGAGCAGTGACAGGAAAAAGGTACAAAAGGAACAAAAGCCTTAAAAAATTCTTATATTACATACAAAAACATTCTCTGCCTAAAGGCACGCCCCGCGCGCCGGAAGCAAGGTTACAAAACGACGGAACCTCTATTTTTCGCCAAAAGGGTTGTATTTCGTCAGAAAATGACCTCTGCAGCGTCCACAAGGAGTGGCCGAACATCGCCTTCATCCACATTGGCTCAGGCCAACTCCTCTGAAAAATCAAGGCCCTTGCTCCAGCTTCCTCGAATACCTCTGTCCAGGTTCGACAGCAAACATGTTCTTCGATCCTCTCTTCGCGATCAAGAGCTCGCCTCAACTCGGATTGAACGGTAGCAGCTTTCTTTGTACAAATCTCCAACTCTCGATCAGCCCTGGATCGACTTGATGCAGCTTCAGCCTCGATTACCTCGGCCCCGACCTTCAAAAGTTCAGACTCAGGTCTTTCGATCATATCCACCTGGACCGTGGCATTCTCGCAGGACGAGTTAAGGTGAACCTCGAAGGTAGGGATCCTAGCCGAAGCACTCATCCCCTCAAAAGCTTGAACCTGCACTAGAGCTCTTAGCTCCCCACAGGTAATTTTGGCACAAACGGCATCACCTTTAAGAATTTTTGCAAATCAGGCCCAAAATTATCCAAGGCTCGGGTCCTAAAAGAACCAGCCCGGATCTAAGGCCATCGCAAGTCCACGAAAAGAAGCTTCAGGTACAAGAAGGAAAACACGAGATACACCCCTGCAGGACATCTCCTTATCCCCCTAAACAAGTAAAGAAGGTTTCGGGGAGCAACATCAGCGGTCAACGCCGGAGGGGATAACTCGCCCGAAGTCCAATACATGCCTTCCCCAAGGAGCGGGGCCCCGATGAGCCCCAAAGAACCAACACTAGACACAAGACATGCGCCCGGGTTCGCGACTCCCACTCTGTAGGAGTAGACTTCAGAAGCCAACCTTACGCTCTCTGAAGAAGTTACCCTCATCAATATCAACAGGGCCCACCTATGCACCCGAGGATGACCTCCATCCGGGGTATCGTCACCAAAAGCACCGAAGGGCGCAAGAGCAAACAAACGCCAAGAAGGAAGCAAAAGTCTATCTCAGGCGGCCTGGAAGGATCATCCACACCCAGATCAATAAGGTCTCTGGGGTACCCAAAGATGACCTTCATTTGGGGCATTATCCCTAGAGGCCTCGGAACTCAGCATAACTTGGGAGACTCTTATAGCATCAATCTCTCGGACCGACCAATAGAGGGACCAAAAAGAACCCATGTCAAGTGACAAAGAAACAAGGTTGTTTCACATTTGTCGAAAGCTCCAAGCAAAATCAAGTGACGCCCCCGCATGGGCGAGTCTCCGAATTAAATTCAAACACATCTGGAGAACTATCTATGGTCCAGAAGGGACCCTCCCATATGATCACCTCTCAACGCCTCTCCCAAGGAACCCAAGATACCATCGATTATCTCCACGTAATCCGAGGGAGTCAACAGCCTGAATATATCGGGTCGGCTTAAGCTCGGTCGGAAGCTTGATTATCGAGCTCAGAGAAAGCCACACCGACCAACGCGGGGTTCGGGAAAATGATTCATCAGCGGTCGACAACAAACCAAGGCTTTCAACAGATATAAGGATATATCGGAAAAAGGCAAGGATTGAAAGCAAAAACCAGTAAAAAAACATATTTATATTCATATAAATCCTTATATAAAATTGCATCTTACATGATTACAAAAGCTTCTTTAACAAAAAAGAAAACAAGGAGAAAATACAGGTAGCATACAAGTCCAAAGAAAGCATTCTACGTGTAGCTCCTCCGAAGTCATCCTTCCAGTCATACGACCTCAAAGACAATATCTTCCAAGTCCGGCCCCCACCGGAATCTCATCCCTATCTTCCCGAAATGGCATCTTCAAAAGGAAGCCGGGAGAAGAGCAAAATGACGAGGGGATACCAGAAGAAGGCGAGAAGTGGCTGGGCGAAAAATTTGGCTAGCACAGGCTCCGCCAGCATATTCCCCCCGAAGCCACTTCTCGAGATGTTGCCTAGGCCCGGAAGGCAACGACTGAGTGGAGCCAATCACCACACCCCTCAGAACCCAAAGGGGGTGTAATACGCCGGGCCGAGGAAGGAGGGTGAGCAGCAGTGTATAATCCGAGCCCCCTCTTGAGCAGCGGTGGATAATCCGAATCTTTCTCCATATAAAAGGACACCGACCTCCTATGTCGCTATACCAAGCCAGCAACAATAACAACAACAACAACGACAAGAGCATCATAACAGGACAGGCCTGTCTCGCCAGAGAAAGATCGAGGGCTGGCCCATGGCTTGACCGACAAAAGATCTTAATACCATAGGACTCAAACATTGCAGAGCAACCAAGGCCAAAAAAGTGACAGGGAAAGCAAGAAAAGCATGTATTAAAGGAAGCCTTCGTTATAAAGAACTGATCGCAAAGGAGTCCCATATATATAGGGGGAAAACAAAATATCTGACTGCGCCATTATTGCCCTCGAAAAGCGTAACAACAAGCGAAATTAATGTGTTCATGGAAGATGAAACGATAGCGACAAAATGGCAGCACGGAATGACAACGACGATGCGGCCCCGAAGAGCGAGGGATCATAACATTTCTAAAATATTCTAAAGAAGCGGGAAGGAAAAACGCCTCGACTTCTATGGAGAAAGGCTGAGCCATCGGCATAATGCATGTCGGGGACCACGAGGAGGAGCGTCAAAAACATTTCTTATCCCTTCCTTCTAAGAAATGCGGACACTATCTGTGTGCGGGGAAATTGGGAGACCAATTTTCCCTCCACATAATGCTTCGAAGAGCAAATCCTGAAGGCACGGGATCTCGGTTCGGTCGCCTCCCTCGAGATCTAGCGATGCCTTGCCCAGATTGAGCATCGGCTAAAACCCTGATGGGCGAAGATATCCCCCGAGGGATGTGTCTGGGGTCCACGAGACTTCTCCAAACGGCTCGACGTCGGTTCTCCTACAAAGAAAAGCAGGATGTCACATCTTGTTCTTTTATTGTATTGTTTATTTCATACTAAGTTTGAAGGCCCCCTTTTTTTCTATAAAAGAAGGGTCACCAACACCTTGTAACATCTCTCCTTTGGTCTTACAAAGAAAGCAATAATATTCTCTCTCTCTTTCTCTAAATTCCTCTCTGGTTCTAAGTCATATCCATTGATAGCTATTCTCTCGGTTTGCCTAATAAATATATCTCGAGATCATCCTTAGCATTTTATTATTTCTTCGTCTATTCTTCATCATTTAGTTCAAAATTGATCATATAAGGCCTTACTTATTTGTATCTTTATCTGTTATCCCCATTCCCGACTACCCTCGATAAGACCGAGATAGGCTCGAGGCCTGCCCCCGAGGTATCTACTGGCTTGCTCTAAGTTCGGGAACGTCCCCTCACTGGTTCGATTATTGTCTTTGGCTAATTCGATCTTTAATGTTTTACTCCACGTTTATCACTAATCACCCTTACAAACTAGCTCGGGAATAGATCACGTATTTTTAGAATCCCATTTATAAAGTTAATTGTTGTTACCATTTTTGCGGTAAACAACGTCTTTGAGTAATGATATGCAAATTTGAGAGATCCTTAAGCCATGGCATAGTGTCTTCTAGATATGAGGATGATGCCTTTTAGACTATGATGCCTTTGGATAGATTGGCAATATTTCGGCCCATGATATGCAATAATATGATGTTAACAAGACAAGGCTTAGTATTGTGGAATAGAGAGCAGAGCTTAGCCCGATAGAAAAGCAAATAGATAGTACTAGAAATAGAGCAATATTTGTGGAAAGAGGGACAATGCTTAGTCCCATGCGGATATGGGAGGCCAGGATTAGCCTCATGCAAGTATAGAGACAGGGATTAGCCTCATGCAAATATGGAGGTAGGGATTAGCCTCAATCAAATGGGGAGGCATGGATTAGCCTCATGCAAGTATGGATGCAAGGATTAGCCTCATGCAAATAGGGAGGCAAGGATTAGCCTCATGCAAGTATAGAGGCAAGGATTAGCCTCATGCAAATAAGGAGGCAAGGATTAGCCTCATGCAGATATGGAGGCAGGGATTAGTCTCATGCAAGATAGGGAGGCAGGGATTAGCCTCATGCAAATATGGAGGCTTGGATTAGCCTCATGCAGATATGGAGGCAAGGATTAGCCTCATGTAGGTATGGAGTCAAGGATTAGCCTCATGCAGGTATGGAGGCAAGGATTAGCCTCATGCAAGTATGGAGGCAGCGATTAGCTTCATGAAAATATGGAGGCAGGGATTAGCCTCATGCAAGTATGGAGGCAAGGATTAGCCTAATGCAAGTATATAGGCAAGTATTAGCCTCATGCAAGCATGGAGGCAAGGATTAGCCTTATGCAAGTATGGAGACAAGGATTAACCTCGTGCATGTAGGGAGGCAAGTATTAGCCTCGTGCAAGTATGAAAGCAAGGATTAGCCTTATGCTGGATAGGGAGGCAGGGATTGGCCTCATGCAGATATGGAGGCAAGGATTAGCCTCGTACAAGATAGGGAGGCAGGGATTAGCCTCATGCAGATATAGAGGCAGGGATTAGCCTCATGCAGATATGGAGGCAAAGACTAGCCTCATGCAGAGAGCAAATATCCAATAAGAGTAGTATATGTCTTAGCTGGAGATATATTCGGTGTCTGATGTCCTCATTGATAGCCAATTTGTTACGTGTATATATTTGCGGATGCTATCGCTACGTCAGATGTGCCTGCGTTCAAAGATAAATTGTAAGTTTTGTGAGGGGAGGTTGGTCCGTGCCTTCGTCCGCCGGCCTTGCTTTGCTCCGTTCTGAAAGCCTTTTCCAGTTCCCCTGGGTAGTGTCACACCTCCTTTTTCCTACACCCGCAAGGGTGTAAAGGAGTTTTTCCACTTAAAGGACAATCGGAACGGAATTTATTATTAAGATTTCAGAGTCGCCACTTGGGAGATTAATGGTGTACCAAGTCACCGGTTGAATCCCGAACCGAGGAAATTATGACTCTGTTAACAGTCCGCGAACAAGAAATCCGAGTAAGGAATTCTGTTAACCCGGGAGAAGGTGTTAGGCATTCCCGGGTTCCGTGGTTCTAGCACGGTCGCTCAACTATCATATTTGGCCTATTTATCTGATTTTAGTACATGTTTTAACCTATGTGCATTTTAACTTCATAACCGCTTTTATTCAATTATATCTTTTTTTAGGTAGATTTCAACGTTATTTAGAACATGTCTTGAACCGCGTCACATAAATGCACCCGCGGTCCTCGACATATTTTATCTAACATTGTTAGGATTTGGATTTGGGTCACATAAATGTGCACCCGAATTTAGGAAGGTAAATTATTAAAATAACACGCCTAAAGCAACTACGCGTGTGCAACTTTGCGAGGGCCATGAAAATTTGCTAAATGGCACGCCTCGAATTTTAAAGGAAAAGCACTCAACTAAATGAATTACGGATATTCATCTTTAAAACTAATTAGGTATCACAACTACGCTACGGGACCTGTACCCATAGCTATGACAATTATTTAACTAACGTGCCTAAAGCAACTACGAAAGTTCGTGATTCTCCTAACAGAGCTAATTTGAGGTTAGATCAAGGGTATGAATTATGGCAAGTCAATATGGATGAATGGGTAAAGATTGAGAAAATTCAAAAAAAAAAACATTCTGATTCAAACAAACATACAATTTTAACTTAATGTCTCCAATAATTGGAATGAACTTAAACAATTAGGATGCTCCAAGATAACACAAATGACGATGGAAGAATATTACGTCAAAAATGGAATCAATAATTATCCAATTTGTTAGTTTCAATTCACTCCTAATGGAAGACTCTTATTAATAACAAGACACTTAAACCCAAGTTAAGATTTTGATTCGTGAATTCTAACATGATATTTGGTAATCACTCCTCTTAAAAAGTATACCGAATTAAACTGATGAATATGGTTCATTACAGCACAGCATGTCATGCCTAGATGCAAAGTACTCTCAGAATTTAATCGTAGTCCCTTTTGTTTAATTAAGTCTTCCAGATGGCGACAAAATAACTTTCAATAAATACAGGAAATGAAAAATTTGACGCTTTAAAATGAATTCCAACGCAGTATGCACAAAGTTATCAGATGAGATTTACGGTCAAAATACAGAGCCTAACAAAATTAATAAATGGGATATCATTACGGCAAACTGAAGTCTTGAGTCGTGCATTCTCAACAGTAGGGCACACGACAATGTTGGACAGAAAAGGAGCCTATATGAATGTCAAAAATGAGTTTCACACTAAACCAAGAAAGACCAGTTCGAAACTATATCAAACAGACCATTCAAGTTGAAATATCAAATTTATGTTTCGAGCCCGAACACGTCTCATGGACAATAAAAAATAAACACGTACAAGAAACTAATATCACTCTTACAATCATAGCTAATTACACACAATTAATAGAAGAAATGAGTATTAAGAGAATGAACCTTCTGTATTTATAGATCTCAACTCGAGCTACAACAGCTTGTAGATTACGGACCGGAACTTTCGCCGGTGACTACGAACAGAGCCAGCGACTGGAGACCTCAACGGAAGTTCCGAACTCCACTTTTGTCGCTGTTGTTTTTCAGCTCGTTCTCGGAGTGTGTGTTTTTTTCTCGTTTGTGGAAGTGAGGAAGATGGGTAAGGGTGGTGAGGCGAAGGGGTTTGGGGCTGGTTGTCGGTTGGTTGCTGCTATGAGGTTCAGGGGTGTTTGTTAGATGGGGTGTTGGAGTGAAGACGATGAGGATCTGGAGGGGTCGTTTTTGTTCTATGGCTGGTTAGGGATTTTCTCTGAAAGGTGGGGGTAGGGTGCAATGAGGAAAACAAAGTTCTAGGGGGGGTGGGTCTATTTTACAGCCGCAGCTTTTTGCAGAATGTGCCTCCTATTTTTTTTTGTCCCCTTTCAGATTTTTTAAGCATTATTTTATAGGTAGAGTCTAGGTTTAGGTGTATTTTGTGTATTTTGCCCATTAGTCCCTAGATTTTTTGTGTTAAGTCCTTAGGATCTTTTTTATTTACTTTTTTTTTCCAAAGAAGAGTCTAGAAGGGTCCCTAGACTACACAATGACTTCTTTTTTTTATTTTTTTATTTTTATATTAAAAATAATATAGAAACACTACACAATGCCAAAGCTAATCATAATTAATTAAACTAGACATGAAACTATTTTTGTGTTTTCGAAATTATATAAAGATAAAAATAAGGTACTATTTTTGTGTTTTTTTTTTGATTTATGAAAAATGCATAAACTAAAAATATGTTTTATAATTTTCATTTTTCTTGTAATAAAATAAAGTAAAAAGTCAAAATGAGTTGAAATGGCTATATTAGGCCTAAATTGAATATTTACGTGCTAAAATATAAAAAATCTTGGGGAGGGTCAAAAATCACATGTCTACAGTTGCCCCTCTTTGACTGGAAACATGAAGAGTTTTCAGACAAAGAATGACTAGACAGGTTTTTTGACCCGACCCTTATTTGGGAGAGACTAACACTGAGAAAAGGGGAATGTGACCGAGCCCTGATTTTGAGCTGCCTACATATCCTTGGCTATAAAGGAATCATGCCACGTGTAGTTCAGAGGTGAGTGAGGTGATGGAGTATGCCGAGGTGGAGAGCCAGTCGAGGTGCCGTTCTGCCGAGGTTCCGGTCCGCGGTCCTGTTATTACATCAAAAATCAAAACATGAAAAAAAGACTAGCTAAGCTTGTCAACTACGAGTTACAAGATTCCTATCTATAAGTCTTCTGAAGCTTGATCTTGAGTCTTGAATGGTTCTTCATGCAGACTTTGGATCTGAACCTTGACGCTAGCTAGTTGCAGGTGCTAACTCATTCTTCCTCAGCTTTTCGAACCAAACCCGGACACCACACCATGCTTGTGACTCCAATCATGTCTTAAGCAATTCACATCTTTCTCTACTTCTTCATTTGGATTCACTTTTGCCTTCTTTTTGTTTCTCCTCTTCTTTTATTATTTTAGATTGTGACTAACTTCCGTTGATCATCTCGGACTGTTGACTGGCATTCTTTCCGCAAGCCTCTTTTGTTGCTGACTTGAATTGCATTCTGAAGTGTTTTCCCTTTCTCCAGGTGATGCTTGACCGCTAAGACTTGAAGCATATGCCTCTGTTCTCCAGGCGGGCTCCTGATTGCTAAAACTTGAAATAAATGCCTTCGTTCTCCAGGCGGGCTCCTGATTGCTAAAACTTGAAATAAATGCCTCTGTTCCCCAGGCGGGCTCCTGATTTCAAAAATAGACAAACAAAAAAAGAATTTTCTTCCCCAGTTTGGTGGCTGGGCGCATCATGTTACCAAACATTACTAAAAATTTGAAAGCTAAAATTTGAATTGTACTTCCCTTGTTCTCCAGGTGGGCGCCTGATTGCTGAACTTGAAATGTATTCCCTTGTTTTCCAGGTGGGCGCCTGATTGCTGACACTTGAAATGTATTCCCTTGTTCTCCAGGTGGGCGCCTGATTGCTGAACTTGAAATTGTACTTCCCTTGTTCTCCAGGTGGGCGCCTGATTGCTGACACTTGAAATGTATTCCCTTGTTCTCCAGGTGGGCGCCTGATTGCTGAACTTGAAATGTATTCCCTTGTTCTCCAGGTGGGCGCCTGATTGCTGAAACTTGAAATGTATTCCCTTGTTCTCCAGGTGGGCGCCTGATTTCAACAAAATAAAGAAAATTTTCTGCCCCAGTTTGGTGGCTGGGCGCATCATGTTACCAAATATTACTAAAAATTTGAAAGCTAAAATTTGAATTGTACTTCCCTTGTTCTCCAGGTGGGCGCCTGATTGCTGAACTTGAAATGTATTCCCTTGTTCTCCAGGCGGGCGCCTGATTGCTGAACTTTGAAATGTATTCCCTTGTTCTCCAGGCGGGCGCCTGATTGCTGAAACTTGAAATGTATTCCCTTGTTCTCCAGGTGGGCGCCTGATTGCTGACACTTGAAATGTATTCCCTTGTTCTCCAGGTGGGCGCCTGATTGCTGAAACTTGAAATGTATTCCCTTGTTCTCCAGGTGGGCGCCTGATTTCAACAAAATAGACAAACAAAGAAGATTTTCTGCCCCAGTTTGGTGGCTGGGCACAGATGTGAGTGTTGAACTGAATTATTCTACCAACTATTATAAGAATTTGAAAGCTAAGTCCTATTATCCAGGGAGGTCCTGACAACTCCTAACAATTACGAACCTACGTTATATCTTCTAAAGGTATTACCCCTACTATATTTGTTATCTAATAGGTCTTAATTACTCCCCATTATCCAAGAGGGTCCTGACAACTTCTAGTTAAAAAAAATAGTTTTAACCTAAGCAGACCTTGTTATCTATATCTTGTTATCTAAGCAGACCTTAAAACTACGTCCCATTATCCAGGAGGGTCCTGAAAATCAAAATTCAAGTCTTATCTTATGAGTGCCAATTCTACGGTTGAATTATACTATCCTACAACAGTATCTTATTATCTAAAGGAGATCTTAAAACTGTGTCCCATTATTCAGGAGGGTCCTGACAACTCCTAATTGAGTCCTATCTTAAACAGGCAACTTTGAAACCAACTTATGTTCCTTGGGGTACATTTATGCTAAATTATGCTACTCATGATTGCTTTGAAATTTAAACTAAGTCCAATTTTCCAGGAGGGTCCTGAAAACTTACCGTCAAACATGTCTGGTGCCTGCCTTTCCTTGAGGTGGGTTTCTCCAAAACGAACGAAATTTCTGCCCCTGTTTCAATCAAAGAAAAATCGTGTCAGTTTAAAATGTGGTGGTTGGTTTGTGGTCTTGACTTTGAGAGTGATTGCTCATTCGCTTCCCATGATGACTGACTTCCACTCGAGGACCTTGCTTGTTTATGGACTAACCCTTTTCTCTGTCGTCCCCATCACATAAAATTCCTTTCCTCCGTTCGGACCCAATATCTTCTATTTGTTGTGATGCATGAACTGGTGCCTCCCCAACCTTTGTGTCTCATATGAACCCCAAAGCACGTCTATTGCCCCCCACTCCGTGTATATGATGTTCTTTCTTGACTTAACCATTGACCTTGGCCCTAGGGTCTATTACTCCTTCACTTGTCATGATAACTAATTTCCATTCGAAGACCCTGCTTGTTCCTGGACTAACCACTTCCTTTGTAGACCTTAAATCAGAAAATACCTCTTCTCGTTCAGACCCAGCACCCTCTACTTGTTGCATTGCTCCTGAACTGATATTTTCCAACCTTTGTGTCTCACATGAATCCCAAAGCACGACACTTGTCACCCCCTCATTGCGTATGTTGTTCTTTCTAAGCCACTGGTCCTGTCCTTGAGGTCTACGGCTCCTTCATTTGCATTGATAACTTTGATTTCTGCTTGGAAGATTTTGTTCGTCACTGGTTTACCACCTTTTTCAATCCTATCACAGGAAATACCTTTGATCTGTTCACCCCAATCCTTCATCTGTTGCTTTGTTCATGAATTGATATATACCAAGCCTTTGCATTTCACAAGGATCCCAAAGCTTGTTGATTGTTGCCAACTCAGTGTGCTTGTTGTTCTTTCCTAACTTATGACGCTTCAATGTGCTAACCAGATCCCGTTTTGTGCAATTGGAAAGCTGGTGGCAAATTTTGAAGTCATTTCTCACTTGTATTGACCCAATAGACTCAGCAAGAGGAAATAAACAAGACAAAAGGGACAGAGTAGATGACAACGGAAAGAGATGATTCCTAACAAGAAAACTACAAAGTAGAAACCTATCGGATGTGGGTGCCGACTCTAATGACCTTGACATGCACCTGTGGCCTATCTTGTTAGGCAAATCTGATGTCCAGCCCCTATTATACCTTTCTCCGTGAAACTGGGCTTCAATGCTCCGCTTGCCCGATCTGATTCTCAATCCTTATTCGACTTGTGGTGCCCGTAGGTTTTCACCATCAAGCCTCTCTCATTTTGGTCTTTTTTTTTTCCAACTCACCATTGCCTTATGGTGCCCATGAAGGTTTTCACCAATAAGACTCTCTCATTTTCGATTTCTCTCAGCTTTCGTCGCCTTGGGATACCCGTGAGGGCTCTCATCAACAAGACTCTCTCATTCTTCATTTCCTTCGTTTGGGCCGGAGTGTTGCCCCTGATATGATTCACCTCTACTCGCTTGACTTGGCATCTCTCGAAGACTGATCAGAAGGCCTTCCTTTGGACCGTAATGTGGGATTTTGGATAGGTTAGAAAGAAAGGGTATAAAAGGCTCAAAACTATTCAACATAGGTTCAAAATTACAACTTTCGGAATCAGATTTCCCACAACAACCACAACTTCTGCCCCAGTTTCTTTCTTGGGGTTTTTTGGACTTTTATTTCGGTGTGACTGAACCTCAGAGAGAAGCTGCCTACGTACCCTTTCGGGATCAAGTCAAACGTAGTTCAGGAAAGTCTACTTTTGTTGTTGTTGTTTTTCTTTTCTTCTTTTTCTTTTTTTTCTTTTTCTTTCTTTTCTCTTTTGTTGTTTTGTTGTTTTGTTGTTTTTGTTTTCTTTTTCTTCTCTTTTTTTCTTTTCTTCTTCCTTTTTCTTCTCTCTCTTTTCATTCTTTTTCTTTTCTCTTTTCCTTTTATTTAACTTTCAAGCTTGTGTTTCTGATCTTTGCTGCTGATTCCGGAAGAGGGGTATGAAAGAAAATAAATAAGTCTCAAAGGGGTAACAAAGGATAAAGTGTTTGGTTAGCAGAACAAAATGCCTTCGTCATTCCAATCTTCAAAACATGCCAAGTACAAAAAACAAATTTAAACAAACCAAGGAAAACATTCGTAACATCCTTTCATTTTACCAGAATTGATAACCATATCCACACATCCGCCTTCTATATCTGTTAAACACAAAGCACCATTTGACAAACTCTCACTCTCGTTACCACGAACGGCCCCTGTAATTTGGGGCAAACTTGCCTTTGGCTTCAGACCGATGCGGCATGATGCATTTCAACAGTATTTCTTTATGTCCTATCTGCCCCAGTTTCACATGGTTCGGGATTCAAATGATCTCAAAATGTCCAAATTTGTTCTTATTTCCCTCAAGTATCCCTATCATCTTCAAAATTGTTTCAATGCTTCATGACTAAACTAACTTTCGAGCTCAGGCTGAGAATTATGCATGCATGTCATGTCATAGAACCAGCAGGAAAAGAACTGTGGAAAGAAAAGAGAACTAAGCAAAAGAAAATGACTAGAAATAACAGAAAACAGGAAATTGTATTAGACAGACGGTGAAACGGTTCGAACAACAAGACAAGCAAACTAGACTGGGGTTACAACCTTGGAACAAACCTAGACAGCACTACACGAGCTACTATGACTAAACAAACCAAGCAAAATGAAAGGATAGAAGGGTTTGAGTCACAAGACAATATCCGGATTACAACCCTGAAATAACCCGGACAACAGAAATGACAACAAAATAACCCACCAAAATTCCACTCCAGCTGACCAAGAAATGGAGCGTCTTCTCAATTACCAAGCACGACATCTTAGCCACTGAGTTTCGCATCAATACTACCAAGACCATTATCCACTTTAATCAACAAGTTCCCAAGAGGATTCGCATGCTCCCTGTCACTGTCATTGACCACAACTACCCCTTCTTGAATCATTCTTTCTATTTCCCTTTTCAAAGAGCGACAATCTTCAATACTATGCCCCCGGACTTTAGAGTGGTACATGCATCGAACAGCAGGATCAAAGCCTTTCGCATATGGGTCTGAAAAATTGCTTTTGGGCACCCGTATCAACCCACTTAGTTCTGTTGTTCTCTGTCATTGCCTTTCGCCTTTGTGTTGTATGGAAGAGTTACCACTTTAAAACCACAAACCAACCACCTTTCTGGTATGAACACAACAAAATGAAGCCATCACGTTAGCGTTAGGGCATTCAACATAAGATAACTTCACTTTACGTGCAATGCACCTAGCCACAATTATCGGTTCTAAAATGACTTCGAAGGTACAAAGGTCAGTTGGCATCATCCCAATTTGTTCATTTCAACCTCTCTCCTTTCTTCCCTCACACTTCTTAGCTTGCTCATTTTCTTTCTTTTTCTTTCTAATTATCACTCTTTTTCTTCCTTCTCATTTCTCACATCCCGCAATTCTGCCTCTTTTTCCTTTCCTTTTCTCTTTTTCCCATTTTTCCTCTTTTTATCTTCTTTTAATAAATAAAAAAATGATTCGATCGAACCCTATGTAGGTTGCCTACGTATCATAACCCCGCATGAATCAGATCTTTGCGTAGTTCTGGGAGATCGAGAATAGAGTAAACAAACTGACAAATTTTTGTTAAGAAAAGAAGGAAATCTAAAGAATAAACCACGGAAACATATTTTGAATTTTCATTTGATATCCTAACGCAATATTTCGAAACAAGCAACAAAATATTTTGGATTTCAACTTTGATTGCCCCCAAGAAGAAATTCTAATGACAAACAAAAGATAAAGTATTTTTTTTTATGTACAATATCCTAAAGTTCTAATGAAAATAAAAAGAATTGTTTTTTCATTTTTCACTAATTTCCCAAAGAAACACCTCAAAAGAAAATCTTTTTGGATTTTGGAATTAACGCCTTAAAAAAAGCTTTTAAAGAAGTACTAAAAGAAAATTCTCTTTCATTTTTTTTTTGAATTTTGGTCTCAATATACTAAAGGAAACATAAAAACAATTTATTTTAAGTCCTGGATATTAATTGCCTAAAGGAAGAACAACCTCAAATTTTCATTTCTAGAACTAGTATTCTAAAGAAAACTCATAATGGAAATATAAAATGCAACATCTCCTTTTTTTTTTGATTTTTGAATTACACCACACCTTGTCAAATATAAGATAAAAAGTACAATAACAAAAAAAAAACCTGACATTACTGTACAAAACTAGAAAGTAAAAGACGACATAAAAAACATACTCAAAAATAACTAAAAATAAAAATAAAAATAAATCTCCTTAAGCAACTCCTGAATGCAGCGGTCCTGGGGTATATGTCCTGCTCAAACTCCGGTTAGTAAATTCACACCTGTATGAGAAAACTTAAACCAACACTATGTGAGACAATATCATTCTCTATTAGACACATGCAAAACATGATTGCGATTATTTTTGCAAAATGACTTATTTAGCCAAAAGGTGGCTAGAAGTGTAAAATTTGGCTAAGACCCCGCAAAGCCAAGAACTTAAGATTTACTAGGAAGACCGGACCCTATGTGGGTTGCCTACGTATCACGCCCCGAAAGACGAGAATCAGGTATGCGTAGTTCGGGCAGATTGGATACGGGCGAGAATTAAAAAAAAACTAACTTATAGAAAACACATTTTTTTCTTTCTTTCTTTTTTTAAAAAAAAAAGGATAAAACATGTAAAATCTCCTTGGATTTTCTTTTCCATTTTTTTTTTTGATTTTTTTGATTTTCTGAAAATGATGAAAAAGTGTAAAATCTTTTTTTTTTTTGCTTTTTCTTAATAAAAACGTAATAAAAACATAATTGGGCCCTACTTGCTTTATTTTCACACTTCACCCTCTCTTTTTTTCTTCTCTTTTTTTTCCTTTTTTTTCATTTTTCATTTGCCCTCAACTTTCATTGGTCCGCCAAATGACCCTTTTCCCCTTGAATAAATGCAACATGTAGCACATAGGATGCATCAAGATGGTCTGTTATATTGGGTATACCTGTCCTAGACGGACCCAACCCCTGTGTTGAGTCCCCTAAGTCATATGCACGTGATGCAAATAAGCGCTTCTACTAGGGATCCGGCATGAAGTCAAGTTATTCTAGGTTCAAATCCTGGGTATGGGTTCTAGACTGTGTACCCGAGCGGACAACTCGAGTCGAGGAGGGGGCTACGTACCGGGGACCCGCGAGATCGTCCGGCTTAGTAACTTGTCCAGCCTCTTTCTTATTTCAAGGTATGACACTAACAGAATAGGGAGTCTTAACCAGTAAGCACATCCCCGGAGGTGAGAAGAGAATGATTTCGGCACAGTTTATATACAGTTCAGATAATATAAAAGCGGTAAAAAGCAACATTTTGCACACTTAGCATGAAACATGTAGGAAAATCAGATAAAGCCAAACATAACAATTATTCTAAGCTCGAATTCTTAAACCCTGAACCGAAGTTCTGGGTTTGTCTCCCCAGTGGAGTTGCCAGAGCTGTCACACCTCCTTTTTTCTACACCCGCAAGGGTGTAAAGGAGTTTTTCCACTTAAAGGACAATCGGAACGGGATTTTTTATTAAGATTTCAGAGTCGCCACTTGGGAGATTAATGGTGTCCCAAGTCACCGGTTGAATCCCAAACCGAGGAAATTATGACTCTGTTAACAGTCCGCGAACCAGAAATCCGAGTAAGGAATTCTGTTAACCCGGGAGAAGGTATTAGGCATTCCCGGGTTCCGTGGTTCTAGCACGGTCGCTCAACTGTCATATTTGGCCTATTTATCTGATTTTAGTACATGTTTTAACCTATGTGCATTTTAACTTTATAATCGCTTTTATTCAATTATATCTTTTTTTAGGAAGATTTCAACGTTATTTAGAACATGTCTTGAACCGTGTCACATAAATGCACCCGCGGTCCTCGACATATTTTATCTAACATTGTTGGGATTTGGATTTGGGCACATACATGTGCACCCGAATTTAGGAAGGTAAATCATTAAAATAACGCGCCTAAAGCAACTACGCGTGTGCAACTTTGCGAGGGCCATGAAAATTTGCTAAATGGCACGCCTCGAATTTTAAAGGAAAAGCACTCAACTAAATGAATTACGGATATTCATCTTTAAAACTAATTAGGTATCACAACTACGCTACGGGACCCGTACCCATAGCTATGACAATTATTTAACTAACGTGCCTAAAGCAACTACGAAAGTTCATGATTCTCCTAACAGAGCTAATTTGAGGTTAGGGCAAGGGTATGAATTATGGGAAGTCAATATGGATGAATGGGTAAAGATTGAGAAAATTCAAAAAAAAAAACATTCTGATTCAAACAAACATACAATTTTAACTTAATGTCTCCAATAATTGGAATGAACTTAAACAATTAGGATGCTCCAAAATAACACAAATGACGATGGAAGAATACGTCAAAAATGGAATCAATAATTATCCAACTTTGTTAGTTTCACATGCCTAATGAAGACTCTTATAATAACAGACACTTAAACCAAGTAAGATTTTGATTCGTGAATTCTTAACATGATATTTGGGTAATCACTCCTCTTAAAAAGTATACCGAATTAAACTGATGAATATGTTCATTACACACAGCATGTCATGCCTAGATGCAAAGTACTCTCAGAATTTAATCGTAGTCCCTTTTGTTTAATTAAGTCTCCAGATGGCGACAAAATAACTTTCAAATAAATACAAGGAAAGAAAAATTTGACGCTTAAAATGAATTCCAACGCAGTATGCACAAAGTTTATCATGAGATTTACGGTCAAAACAAGCCTAACAAAATTAATAAATGGGAATCAATTACGGCAAACTGAAGCTTGAGTCGTGCATCTCAACATAGGGCACACGAATGTTGGACATGAAAAGGAGCCTAGTAATTCAAAATAGTTTCACACTAAGACCAAGAAAGACCAGTCGAAACTATACCAAACAGACCATTCAAGTTGAAATATCAAATTTATGTTTCAGCCGAACACTTTCACAATCAAAATAAACACGTACAAGAAACTAATATCACTCTTACAATCATAGCTAATTACACACAATTAATAGAAGAAATGAGTATTAAGAGAATGAACCTTCTGTATTTATAGATCTCAACTCGAGCTACAACAGCTTGTAGATTACGGACCGGAACTTTCGCCGGTGACTACGAACAGAGCCAGCGACCGGAGACCTCAACGGAAGTTCCGAACTCCACTTTTGTCGCTGCTGTTTTTCAGCTCGTTCTCGGAGTGTGTGTTTTTTCTCGTCTGTGGAAGTGAGGAAGATGGGTAAGGGTGGTGAGGCGAAGGGGTTTGGGGCTGGTTGTTGGTTGGTTGCTGCTATGAGGTTCAGGGGTGTTTGTTAGATGGGGTGTTGGAGTGAAGACGATGAGGATCTGGAGGGGTTGTTTTTGTTCTATGGCTGGTTAGGGATTTTCTCTGAAAGGTGGGGGTAGGGTGCGATGAGGAAGACAAAGTTCTAGGGGGGGGGGGTCTATTTTTCAGCCGCAGCCCTTTTTTTAGTCCCCTTAGTGTTAGTCCTATTATATAGGTCTAGGTCTAGGTTTACATTTTGTGTATTTTGCCAATTAGTCCCTAGGTCCTTTTGTGTTAAGTCCTTAGGGTCTCTTTATTTTTTTTTTTTCCCAAAGAATAGTCTAGAAGGATCCCTAGGCTTAATGGACTAATCCGAATTGGGCCAAGGGTTGGGCTCTAAAACTCTGAAAATTATAATCCATCACCTTAATTGACTCCTTTTAAAATAGGATAAAAATACTACACAATGCCAAAGCTAATCCTAATTAATTAAACTAAACATGAAACTATTTTTTTATTTTCGAAATTATATAAAGAAAAAATAGGGTACTATTTTTTGTATTTTTTTCAAAATTTATGAAAAATACATAAACTAAAATATTTTTTGTAATTTTCATTTTTCTTGTACTAAAATAAAGTAAAAGCATCAAAATTAATTGAAATAGCGCTATTAGGCCTAAATTAAATATTTACATGCTAAAATATGAAAAATCTTGGGAAGGGTAAAAAATTACATGTCTACAGCTGCCCCTCTTTGACTGAAAACACGAAGAGTTTTCAGACAAAGAACGACTAGACAGATTTTTTGACCCGACCCTTATTTGGAGGGACCGAAACTGAAAGAAAAGGAGAATGTGACCGAGCCCTGGTATCTGAGCTGCCTACATATCCTTGGCTATAAAGGAATCAGGCCACGTATAGTTCAGAGGTGAGTGAGATGATGGAGTATGCCGAGGTGGAGAGCCAGTCGAGGTGCCTTTCCGCCGAGGTTCCGGTCCGTTGTCCTATTATTAAAACTCAAAACATGAAAAAGACTAGCTAAGCCTGTCAACTACAAGTTACAAGATTCCTCTCTATAAGTCTTCTGAAGCTTGATCTTGAGTCTTGAATGGTTCTTCATGCAGACTTTGGATCTGAACCTTGATGCTTGCTAGTTGCAGGTGCTAATTCATTCTTCCTCAGCTTTTCGGACCAATCCCGGACACCACACCAAGCTTGTGACTCCAATCATGTATCAAGCAATTCATATTTTTCTCTACTTCTGCATTTGGATTCACTTTTGCCTTCTTTTATTTCTCCTCTTCTTTTATTATTTTGGATTGTGACAACCTTTCGTTGGTCGTCTCGGACTGTTGACTCGCATTCTTTCCGCAAGCCTCCTTTGTTGCTGAATTGAACTGCATTCTGAAGTGTTTTCCCTTTCTCCAGGTAGCTTGACTGCTAAAACTTTGAAATATATGCCTCTGTTCTCCAAGCGGACTCCTGACTGCTAAAACTTAAAATACATGCCTCTGTTCTCCAGGCGGGCTCCTGACTGCTAAAACTTGAAATAAATGCCTCTGTTCTCCAGGCGGGCTCCTGATTGCTAAAAACTTGAAAATAAATGCCACTGTTCTCCAGGCGGGCTCCTGATTGCTAAAACTTGAAATAAATGCCTCTGTTCTCCAGGTGGGCTCCTGATTGCTGAAACTTGAAATAAATGCCTCTGTTCTCCAGGCGGGCTCCTGATTGCTAAAACATGAAAATAAATGCCTCTGTTCTCCAGGCGGGCTCCTGATTGCTAAACTTGAAATAAATGCCTCTGTTCTCCAGGCGGGCTCCTGATTGCTAAAACTTGAAATAAATGCCTCTGTTCTGCAGGCGGGCTCCTGATTGCTAAAACTTGAAATAGATNTTTATTTATGAAAAATGCATAAACTAAAAATATTTTTTATAATTTTCATTTTTCTTGTAATAAAATAAAGTAAAAAGTCAAAATGAGTTGAAATAGCTATATTAGGCCTAAATTGAATATTTACGTGCTAAAATATAAAAAATCTTGGGGATGGTCAAAAATCACATGTCTACAGGTAGCACTTGACTGTTATGGAAATAGTGTTTTCGAAAAATATTTTATTATTGATAAAAATAGAGTTATTTTAGAAATATATGATACATTAAGTAATTTTAGATGAACTAGTGACTGTAACACATCTCAAAGGCATTGCAGCTCTCTTATATTGGAATTTTGAGGGTCCTCCTCAAAATTCTGCCCCAGTTTGGTAGATGATCTTTTGACCATTTGCGGATAATAAGCCTCAACCTTCTTCGGAATTTTGAGGGTCCACCTCAAAATTCTGCCCTAGTTTCTGATCTTGGGGGGAATGAAAATTTTATTATGATATGACCGAACCCATAAGGCTTCCTACGTATCCCCTCTTATACAAGAATCAGGTCAAGCGTAGTTCAATTACATCAGATGAGGAAATGTAAATAATCTAAGAATAGTATCTCTTGACTGCGTCTGAATTGATTGGTTTTGGCCAGATTTCGCCATCTATTTCTGCAAGTATGAGTGCTCCTCCTGTCAGCACCCTGTAAACCATATACGAACCTTGCTAGTTGGGAGAGAATTTTCCTTTGGCTTCATCTTGATGTGGGAAGATCTTTTTCAATAACAGCTGCCTTGGTGCGAACGTTCTTGGTTTGATCCTTTCGTTGAAATCTCTGGACATTCTATTCTGATAAAGTTGGCCGTGACATACTGCGTTCATCCTCTTTCCATCGATAAGGGCCAATTGTTCATAGCGACTCCTTATCCACTCTACATCGCTGAGTTCAGCTTCCTGTATGACTTTTAAAGAAGGAATCTTTACCTCGGCCAGGATGACAGCCTCGGTACCATAAACCAGCATGTAGGGAGTTGTCCCGGTTGATGTAGTGCGGTATCCCAATAAAGAAAAAGTTAGCTTCACGTGCCATTATTTGTGGTTCTCTACCATCTTCCTTAGTATCTTCTTGATGTTTTTGTTGGCGGCTTCTACGGCTCTATTCATCTTAGGTCTATAGGTTGTGGAATTCTTGTGCTTGATTTTGAAAGTTTCACACATAGCTTTCATCAGATCATTGTTGATATTGGTGGCATTATCAGTAATAATGGACTCGAGAACTCTGAATCGACAAATAATACGATCCTTGAAAAAATCTGTGACGACTTTCTTGGTTACAGCTTTGTAAGATGTAGCTTCTACCTATTTCGTAAAGTAATCAATGGCTACCTGAATAAACCTGTGTCCGTTTGAAGCAGTGGGCTCAATTGGACCAATAACATCCATTCCCCAGGCGGCGAATGGCCAAGGTGAGCTTGTTGCATTGAGCTTTTTTGGCGGCACTTTTATCATATCGGCGTGCACCTAGCATTGAAAGCATTTGCGGACATACTGGATGCAATCTGTCTCCATGGTCATCCAAAAGTAACCGGCCCTAAGTATCTTCTTGGTCAAGACAAAACCATTCATGTGCGGGCCACAGGTCCCGGCATGTACATCCTCAAGAAGCTTAGAAGCTTCCTTTGCGTCGACACATCTTAGCAATCCCAAATCAGGAGTTCTTCTGTACAAGTTTCCTCCGCTGCGGAAGAAGTGATAGGACAATCTCCGAAGTGTGCGTTTCTGAGTGTGGTTTGCATGCTCCGGATATTCTCCTTTCGATAAATACTCCTTGATGTCATGGAACCAAGGCTTTCCATCCGTTTCTTCTTCAACATGAGCATAATATGCCGGCTGATTATGGATCTTCACCTTAATGGGATCAATATAATTCTTATCTGGATGTTGTATCATAGATGACATGGTGGCCAATGCATCGGCAAACTCATTCTGAATTCTGGGCATATGTCGGAATTCTATCTTCGTGAACCTCTTTCTCAATTCCTGCACATGGTGTAGATATGGCAATATCTTGGAATTCTTGGTGGCCCACACTCCTTGTACCTGGTGCACAAGCAAATCTGAATCACCGATTATCAACAGCTCCTGAATGTTCACGTCGACTGCCATGTTTATCCCTAGTATGCAGGCTTCCTACTCTGCTATGTTGTTGGTGTTGGGAAATCTGAGTTTAGAAGATACCGAATAATGTTAACCCGTTTCTGATACTAAAACTGCTCCGATGCCCACTCCTTTGAAATTTGCAGCCCCATCAAAGAACATCCTACAACCCTCGTATGCTTCGGTAATGTCTTCTCCTACGAATGATACTTCTTCATTAGGAAAATATGTTTTCAAAGGTTCGTATGCTCCTCCCACCGGATTTTCAGCAAGGTGATCTGCCAATGCTTGTCCTTTGACCGCCTTTTGAGTTACGTAGATGATATCGAATTCACTTAATAGTATCTGCCATTTGGCCTACTTTCCAGTACATGGGTTTCTGGAATATGTACTTCAGAGGGTCCATCCTGGATATGAGGTATGGTGTAGGCACAGAAGTAATGCCTCAATTTCTGAGCTATACAGGTCAAAGCACAGCAAGTGCGTTCCAGTAGAGAGTACCGTGCTTCGTAAGGTGTGAACTTCTTACTCAGGTAGTATATGTCCTACTCCTTCCTTCCTGTCTCGTCATGTTGTCCCAAAACACATCCGAAGGCTCCATCAAATACAGATAGATAGAGTAGCAAAGGTCATCCTGGTTCTGGCGGGACCACAACTGGTGGTGTGGACAGGTACTCCTTGATCTTGTCAAAAGCTTTCTAACAATCCTCGGTCCAGCTTGTTTCGACATCTTTCCTCAGCATCTTAAAGATGGGTTCACATATGACTGTGGACTGTGCTATGAATCGACTGATATAGTTGAGACGTCCTAGGAAGCTCATCACATCCTTTTTACTCTTAGGTGGTGGTAACTCCTGAATAGCCTTGACTTTAGACGGATCCGGCTCGATCCCTTCACGACTGATGATGAATCCTAATAGTTTTTCTACGGGAACCCTGAATGCACATTTTGTGGGGTTCAATTTCAAGTTTTACCTCCTTAGCCTGTCGAAGAACTTTCTCAAGTCCGCTCTGTGATCTGCGGCCCTCTTTGATTTGATAATGACATCGTCCACGTACACCTCTATTTCCTTGTGTATCATATCATGAAAGATAGTTGTCATGGCTCTCATGTAAGTAGCCCCAACATTCTTTAGACTAAACGACATCATCTTGTAGCAGTATACCCCCCAAGGTGTGATAAAAGTTGTTTTCTCCGCGTCTTCTTCATCCATCCAGATCTGGTGATAACCTGCAAAGCAATCCACAAGGATTGGAGTTCATGCTTGGCACAGTTGTCGATCAAAATATGTATGTTTGGCAGTGGGAAGTCGTCTTTGGGACTTGCTCTATTTAAATCCTAATAGTCAACACATACTCTGACATTCCCATCTTTCTTCGAAACTGGCACAATGTTGGCTAACTAGGTTGGGTACTCAACCACCCTGAGAACTTCGGCTTTGATCTGCTTGGTAACTTCCTCCTTGATTTTCAAGCTTATGTCTGGTTTGAACTTTCTGAGTTTCTACTTTACTGGCGGACACATGGGATTAGTAGGCAACTTGTGAGCCACTATGGACGTGCTCAAACCGGTCATGTCATCATAAGGCCATGCAAAAATGTCCTTATATTCTTTTAGGAAACGGATGTATTCTTCCTTATATATTGGTGACAAGTGAATGCTGATGCGAGTCTCCTTGACGGACTCGGCGTCTCCCAAATTTACTGCTTCAGTTTCGTCCAGATTGGACTTAGGCTTATTCTCAAAGTTTTCAACCTCCCTGACAATTTCCTCGGGTATTTCATCCTCTTTATCTGAATCGCTATTCTCATGTTGTGTTTCCTCATTACATGTCACAGTCAGTGGTTCATCAGAAAAAGTAATAATAACGTTGTAGAATGAAAAAAGTGTAAAAATAGTAATGAATAATAAAGAGCAAATACATTTGATTAAAACCGCAAAAAATCATCCAGACAAGTGCGGCTCGATGAATCGAGCATTTATTTTGAAACAAGTAAATCTTAAAACAAAATTATTGGAAATCTTAAATGCCCAGAATGGCTATAGAAGTAAAATCTACCAAGCTACCCAGGGACTCGGCGGGCTCGGGACGGTGTGGCGGTCCAGTTCCTGTGAACAACTCCCTTTTTTACGGTCTGAATAGTGAGGCCTTCTTCCTCCTCCTCCTCCTTAATTATGGCACTGCAGTCCATGTCTTCATCCTCCAAGAACAAATTCTTTAACCCAGCTAGTGCTTCCTCTTATGCAGTCCCCCATATCATATCAGCTTAGTGAAAAACTTATTCTAAGCGTGGCATTCGTTGCTCGAGAGGGTAATACAGTATCCGCCATGGAGGCAACAAATCATTGTATTCTTGCCATGTGTATTGATATCCGAGCCCAAAGGTGGTACCATGACCTTTCAGCCGTATCGGTTTAGTGATACCTTGGACGTTCTTTCACAACCCTTTGTCGGGTCATATCCATACCATGCCAATCTGCTTTCTATTATACTGCTCCACCATTTATCTTTCTCGACGGCATTGACCTGTTCAATGTGATGATAGGTTTCCTCTCCTAGCCTTCTTCTATGTCCAATGATCGGGATGGTTTGACTGGTGTAAATGGGGTTACTCCCATCTCCGTGAATGATCACCTCCTGACGATTCCATTCGAACTTCATGGCTTAATGTATTGTGGAAGGCACGGCTCCAGTGGAATGGATCCATGGTCGGCCCAACAGAAGTTTATATGAGGCTAGTATGTCGAGCACCTGAAACTCGACGGTGAACCAAGTTGGCCCCATCTGCAAACACAGGTTAATTTCCTCGATCGTGGCCCTTTGGGACCCATCAAAAGCTTTCACGTTCATTCTTCCTACCCGTACTTCATGAAAACCTTTGTCCAACCTTTTCAGAGTGTCCAATGGACAAATATTGAGGCTTGAACCTCCGTCAACCAAGACCTTGGCAAAGAATTTGTCTTCAAATTGCACTGTAATATGCAACGCTCGATTGTGATTCAGCTTCTTAGGTGGTAGCTCATCTTCGTGTAAGATGATCTTATGACTTTACGGTACTTATCCCACCATATTGGCCATTTCTCCACCAGTGATGTTATTGGGCACATAAGCCTCGCTCAGCACTTTCATTAAAGCGTTCTTATGTGCCTTTGAATTTTGCAACAGTGACATGATAGATATCTGAGCAGGGGTTTTGTTCAAATGGTCAACGACAGAATACTCATTTTCTTGTACTTTCCTCCACATGTCATCTGGCCCTGTCTCAATGATAGGCTGCCTGGTAGTGGCATCCTTACTTGAACCTCCCAAATGTTCAGGTGTATAGACTCTTCCAGTTCTAGTAATTCCTTGTGCAGCGTCAGATTCCTCTACCTTGACCTTCCCTTTTCGCCGAGCCTCGGCAACAGAATCCTAGGGTATTGATTTTAAATCGAAGGGAGGTGTGGTTGATACTGTCACTGTGAAAGGTGTGACCATTTCTACTTAAAACGAAGCGGGGGTGGCCGCATGCGGAACCACCTCTACCTCAAACGGAACTGACTCAGCTACCTCAACCTCGATTTTGTGACTGATTCTGTACCACGATAAGAGTAAGTGTGACTACAACTTCAAAGTCATCGCCTTCTTGAATAAGCCTAATTGACCCCTCAGGGTCCCGTTCTTCGTTCGTCTCTATCACATGTACTCCACCATCTCTATGATCAGGGAGAGAGTTGTTGGAGACATTAGGTGCAGCTTCCTTCACCTGTATGACCTTGTTGTCAATTAGTTTCTGGATCTTATCCTTCAACGTTCGGCACTCATCAATGGTGTGCCCCTTCATACCGGAATGGTACGCATAAGTTTTGTTTGGATTGACCCATTGGGATGGATTATCTAATGCCACAGCGGGAACGGGAGTGACGTACCCCGCGACTTTTAACCTTTCATACAACTGGTCGATGGGCTCAGCAATGATGGTGTATTGTCTGGGTGGCTTGCGATCGAAGTTAGGTCTTGGTCTTAGATAATTTTGGCGGGTTGGTGGCGACTGGAAATGGGATGTTTGAAAGTTATAGGTGTGATGGACAGTGGCTGGTTGGGAATATCTGGGAGATGAGGGTTGATATGTGGGTGGTGGTGCTTGGTATGTGGGTGGAGGTGTTTGATATGTGGGTGGAGGTGTTTGATATGTAAGTGGAGATTTCGGGCCCTGAGCCACCATTACTGCTCCAACGTCTCTCTTCTTTTACATGCCGCCTGATTGTAATGCCTTATTTGTGGCCTGTAGTGCCTCAAATTCATTACCATCCCGCTTTTGATTCCTTCTTCGATTCTTTCCCCAAGTTTGATGATATGAGAGAATTTGTGATTTTTGATAACCATCAACCTTACATAATATTGCAGATCCTGTGCTCTGACGAAAAACTTGTTCATCTGTTTTTCGTCCAAAGATGGTCTGACTTGGCCGCTTTCGGCCTCCAATGAGTAGCATACTCGCGGAAAGTCTCAGTAGGTTTCTTCTTAAGATTCTGAATGTAGAAAACATTCGATGTGTTCTCTGTGTTGAACCTGAACCGGTCCATGAAATCCGACGCCATACTTACCCAATTGGACCATTTATTGGGATTTTTGGCTGATATACCAGGACAAAGCATCCCTAGTAAGACTCCTGATATAGAGTTTCATTCGGATCTTTTTGTCTTTCCCGACCCCGACAAGCTTGTCACAATAGGTCCTCAAATGAACCCTGGGATCACCTGTACCATCGAACATCTCGAACTTGGGAGGTTTGTACCCCTCTGGCAGTTCCACATCGGGCTGTATGCATAAATCCTCATAGTTCAAACCTTCTATTCCTTTGCCACCTTCGCCGCCCTGAACTTGACTCGTCAACTTCATGAGTTCTTCAGCCATGTTTTTAATGAGCATGTCCTTCTCGGAGGATTCCGTTGTATAGGAGATTGGTTGGATAGAGTGAGGTACAGTATCCACATATATAGGGTCGCTCTGATGGGTGCCAAGGACTTGGTTGTAATGATGATCATTGGTTGAGTTTTGGGGATCGGGAATGGGTTGTGGTGTGTTTTGGGGAGTGTGGTAAGTGGTGGTTGGTTGGTACTTAATTGGTTGATGGTGATGCTGTAGCGGAGTTGGTATTGGTAGGGGATTAAGATTTTGGGGTGGAGTTGCGTATTGATTTTGTGCAGTAGGATTTCATGGATGTTGGTTTTGTGTGTTTTGGGGAGGTGTCGGGTTCTTTGTGTTCTGTTGGTTGATGTCGGGGACATTCAGGGTGAGTGACACGTTTTCCAAGTTGCCAACCTGCTCAAATTCTCCTTGCAATTCCAATATCTTTTTTTCCAATCTCAAGACTAGGTCATTCGGTGCCGGAGTACTCCGTCCATCTGAAGTTTCTATGTTGTCAACATTCTCCTTTCGGATACCACTTAAGTCGTCCATTTTTGCTTTTCCTTTTCCTTTTGTATTGCTTGGAGGAGGAGGTGGTGGAGGGCCTCTAGATCTGGTATGGTACGCTGATGATGCCAGTATGAGTGAACCAACCTAAAGAGATGGGAATAATCAAAATAAGGAAAAACAAAAGGTGACAAGTCAGTGAGGATTTTGAAATGTTTGCAGTATTTAAACACATATTGCGAAAATGTAAATTTGTGTCTTAATTTAGGAGCCTCATTGTGCCCGAGGTAGGCCTATCGATAAATAGATTTGGAGAACTTTAAATGCCAATGAATGCTTCATTTCATAAACATGAAAAATGGACGAATCCCAAACGATACTAAGATAAACCAAAAAAAAGAAGTCACTACTGGCACTTGGCCTTATTACATTTTTACGAAAGCAAATAAATCTAGCCTATTTGGTCCCAGAAGGACCTTCCCCAGATTCGATCTTCATGACTCCATCATATAGGTACCCTAGCTCGCGCAATCCCAGCAGCAAGTAGGCTCTGGCCAGATGTCCTCCTTCAGCTCCTTCAGCGTTCTAGCAATCCTCAATCCTCTTTATGACTTTACCTTCTAGATCCACTATTCCTCGCTCCAGATATTCCAACTTCCTGTTGGAAGTGACTGCCATTTCTTTGTATTCTTCGATCAACCTCACACTCCTCTCATGTATTTCCCGGTGCTCATTCTCAGAGTCGTGGACCCTCTTGCGCAGCCTATAGTATTTGACTTGAGCTTCTGCTTATTCGTCTATGATTCTATTATCTCTACTGGCCCTTGGCATCACCATTCCTTTTAGATTGTCTTCTAACCATGCCGGGTAGAGAGGTTCGCACCCTGCATGATACCTGTTTGGCTCAATGGTGTTCTTTTCCACAATAATCTTGCAGTGCCGCGCGTGCTGAGCTTGGCATTTGTAAGGGACTTCGTCGTCTTGAAAGTCTGCTGAAATGACTCATCTTGGCAACCCTTAGTACAACCTGTTTCCTGCCTACTTGCCTCATAACTCGGATAGGGACATAAGGGTATATCCCTCTCAACCCGATCAGCACCAAGTGCAGAGCGTCCCTGGATCTGATGATGAATTCGTCCGTGAAGAACCATTCAAAAATCCATTATACATGTTTTTCAGTCAGATTGTTGGAGAACTCTACAAACTCCTTGTCATTTTCCGGCTGAGCAAACCTGTCCGAAATGTAAGTCATCCGCTTGGGGTGGTGGAAGGCAATATGGTCGTTCCAAGCCCTTCGCGAAAATTCTTGACGATAATGACCCTTCAGAAGATGTTCTAATAACCACAACTGCAGCAACATGTTACATCCCTCGAAATGCTAGACCCCTCTTTGACAGCGCTCCAGAGCCTTGTAGACGTCGGCTATGATCATGGGGACTATAATGTATGTCTGTCCGTTGATCCTTCCATCAAAGTCTTGGCGACCATGGCCAACCTAGTGTGGATTCTTTCCTTTTTCATTGGGAATACTATTATGCCTAAGAAGCATACAATGAACACGAACACTCTGCGGTTGATGTGGCCTAGAGAAGTGAGAGAAACTCATCATGGTAGGTACGATAGGACTTTTTATGGTCATGCCTCTCATACATATATTCAAAGGGTATGTAAGATTCCTTCAGGCATACCAGGTCAGCATTTTTTTTCAGCCCCATCATCTTTAAAACCCCTTTACCGGTACGGTTCTCTGGCACCAATAACCCGGGACTTTCCCAAGTCAATCCCGCAAGCCCTCCAATTTCTTCTAGAAGTGGTGTCATTTCTATGTCACCGAAATGGAACAGCGACCTCTCAATGTCCCAGAACAAAGTGGCAGCCTCGATCAACTTGTTGTTTGGCTCAATGTCTAGCAGGGAAGGCAAGTTACCCAGGTACTTTCTTGCATATTTCTTGTCACTTGAGGAAAGCTCCTCCCAACAATTTAGCAACAATGGTGGGATGTTGCTAACCATACCGAATCTGGGGATCTCGTGCCTCATTTTCTGCAAAACAAAAGGGTTAGGCCTTTCTCCCCCACCAGACTCAACTACTTATACATTCATGATCAGCTTATCGGCATTTAGTTCATCAAATTAATGCACAGAACGTGGTTGTGTCCGTTAGGATTATGAAAACCCCGGTGGACTTTTGGATAAGGCTTATCTTAAAGGATCATTATATGGATGACATATTGATCTAACTAGGTTTGACCATGATGCATGCACAATTTTGATCAGAGTAAGGTTACTATGGGGGTTTAGACTGGTACCCTCAAGCGGACAACTTGAAGGAGAAAGGCACGGAACCGTCAACTGCACTGCTGATCGACTAGTTCTACCGCAAATAAGCCTTTTCGAATTTAAGGGTAATAAATAGGAAGAGCGCAACCACTCATCAAGCGTTGCTATGGAATTTAATACGCACGAGTGAAATATGATGTGGAGCATGATTTATGCAACAATAAATATCATGGACTCAAGTATTTGCACGTAGAAAAAAAATAAATATGGTATTTAAATAATTGAAAGACAGTTACGAAAAAGAAAACAAAGAGACAAGTCAGTTTTAAGAATAAAGAATCATAAATGCTTAAAAGAAAACAGACAGTATTCAAGTAAGGGGAAAGGGAACGGGATAAAGCATGCTTGGACTAATTCACAAAAGATAAGTTTGTTATGGTAATAGCCTAAAGGTAGCCTCAGCAGAGTCGCCATGATGTCGCGCCCCCTTTTTCCCCTCCGCGGATAGAGAGAAGTCTGGGTTTCGACATTCATGGGAGTAATAACTCATTTCATTTTGGGAATTTGAGTATTTTGAAGAGTCGCCACATAACGGATTATGGTGCGTTAGGGCACCTAGAGTGATTAACTCTTTGACTAGTTTGCATTACCAGAGATTTAGGTTAAGGGCTCGAAATAACCTTGAGGGGAAGGTGTTAGGCACCCCTTTTTCCGAACTTATACTTATGTGAATTAGTCCTTTTGACAAATAAATAGTTTTTAACACGTTCTAGCAAATAAAGGTATGTTTTGGACATTGTGTGACTTAAGTAATGAGACAAAGAAAAGATTTGAGCAAATTGCATGTATAGGGAAAAAGTAAAGTTTAACCATTGGGAAGAAAGGTCCTAGGTTGGTTAGCCTACAAGATCACCCCAAGCAATGCCCAGTAATCACTCCTTAATGTGGGGCTACACGTGCTATTAGCACGTGGTCATCATATCCCCACTACCCAATTCCCCCCTTGGTCATATCCTAAAGTGCTCTAGCAACCATGAAAATGTCCTATGCGTGCACTACTCGTCCCTTCCTCGCGGCACTGGAGGTATTTTAAGACCTCTACTTTTGGACAGTTCTAGATCTTCCTAAGGTTTTAAAAGGATGAAAGTCTAGGTGTCAATCAAGAACAATTAGGATTGCATTTAAAGAGAACAAAATACAGGCTCACACTCACATCCACAAATATAACAAGTAAATACACGACTTCAGCAACAGTCAAGTATTTAAGAGAAAATCCTAGAACATGATATTTAGGTGAGCAAGGATTATACAGTATTTAATTAGGACAAAGTGTAAAAATCCTATTTAGCTTGCCTACTGATTTAGACTTGTTAAATCTGAATAGTTTTAAATAACAAAGCACAGTTTCATAGTTGTAGAATTTAAATCGCCCTAGAGGCTTGCCTAAGCGCATAACACTGATGTCATGAAAGCATGGTATCTATATTGATTAGGAATGCAGTAAAACAGTGAACAATTTTTAAATGGAAGAGTTGAGATCCTATAGACATGTTTTCTAGCGGTATTAATTAAGGCAGTGTTTGAGAAAATCGTATTTGAAAAAACGGACAGTTGATTAAACCAATTCAGAATGAACTAACATGAATTAAACCGATTTGTTTAACTAAATTGATTTTAAGTCCTATAGGCATGATTTCTATTAGAACTGATTTTAATCCCTATAGGCATTGTACCTAGCTATTAAAGCTGACTCTTGAACTTATAGGCATGACATCTAAGAAGAAGAATGTGAATACATGTTGTACCAAAAAACTGAACTTTAATTACATTATCTCTATAGGCATGATATCTAATTATAAGGCTGATTTTAACCCAATAGGCATGATTTCTATTATTAGAGCCATTTAGATCCTATAGGCATGGTTCTAATTTTGTGAAAGTAAAGCAAACATAGCAAATGCATTAACACAATCCTATAGGCATGGTATTTACCCGATTTACCCAATATATATAACTGCCCACCCTTTTTTCACTAATTATCCCAATGTTGTCTACAAATAATTATTACAGACCAGCTGAATAAATTACATAAACAAATAAAAAAAAGTTAACTATAGGGAGTCTGAAGCAGACCCAAATGACTTCCCAAGCCTGCAATAGCCTTAAATGCCAAAGTCCATAAATAATATTTTGTCTAGGTGTGCCAGAGTTCCCTAAGGACCTCAAAGATCCCGGGCAGTGCTCACACCTAGACCTTTTCTCAAACAATAACTGATTTAGGTGTAGTGTGGAAAGGCCAACTCTGACATGCCAGAGTTTAGAGAGATCTCAAGGATCTCAAGGCAGTACACATGCCAGAGGGACAAAACCTAATATTCTAGGAGTAATGTGAGAGTGTATGATGACTTCGAAAGAGTTTGGTAAACAAAAGAAAGAAGGTTTTAGTAGTCAGAAGGAACTTTATGAAAGTCAGAAAATAATTAGAGTGGAAATAGTTTGAGAAAACATGAAGAACATCTTTAAAAATCAGAGAGCAAGTCATAGAACATACAGACCTCATCCAAGGGAAAGGGTAGAGGGAACACCTAGAATGCACCTTAGAGATGGCAAACAAATATACAGATTGTAGTTGCAAAGTTGAGAACACATAGGTTCAAGACACAAATAGGATCTCATTAGTGAAATAGAACAAACTGGACTAGACAAACACTGCACGAAACATTAAAGGTTTTTAGAAAATACTAATCATATACAGAACAGGCCGGATTTGGTCATGCTAGTAAAATCATAAACACCCAATGCAGCTTGGGACATGCTGGTAAACAAATTATTTAAAGCAAGATTGGATGCCAAACAGTGTAATAATTATAGCCTTTAATAGAATACATGCTTTGTGATACAGTAATCTAGGTAGGCTGATTGCATATTAAGTAGAATAGCACATAGAATTGGAAATCACAAATTGATGAAATGCAGCAACACAGGAAACACATAGTTTGGAATGGGAATTGAATCAGAACGTACAAGTTAAGGAGAGTATACAGAATACAAAGTAGGGATGATGCAAGTAGACAGCCTTGGCTTACAGCCGTCTGAACTAATAAGAAGTGCAAGGAACATAAGAGAGTAAAGAGCTTTTGAGAGTATAGTAGTGTAGATGAACTATTGTTCGTTGTCTGAACTTAAAATAAGAGAGGATTTATATAGTAATAAAAAGCATGACACATAAGGTAAGAGATCAAATAAGTAGTAAATCAGGGAAGTCACATGTAAATCAGCAAGTCTTTCTTTTAATCAAGGGACAATTAAATCAACGGTAAAGCATGTTAAGTATTTAAGAAAAAGAATCAAGTAAGGTTTAGTATAGAGTCGGTAATTAGGGATAAATGAATAGAAGTTTAATTAAGGAAACAAATCAGTAAGAATCAGCAAATATAAACAAGGCAAGGGAAAAATAATTAAGGCAAGAAATCAGTCAAATCGAATAGAGAGGTAACAATCAAGAGTTTAATGGAGAGCGTTCAAATTAAACCAGGAAATAAGGGATTCAGAATAATCAAGCGTTTAGTCAAGGAGAAAGTCATGAAAGAGTTAGCATGTTTAGCATATAAATAAGGTAGAACATGAATAATCAGGATTTCACATAGCTTTAACAAAACACACAGTTAAACGACACTAATTCAAGGAGAAATATACAAGTCTTAACATGAATGGTCAGTATGAACACCAGCATATATAATCAGTGAACGGGTTGAACTGAGAAATTCAGTAGAAGCATATTAGGACAAGAAAAAATCACGAGAACCCAAAGCAAGAACACAATCAGGTGTACCAATATCCAGAAACCAAAAGAAGAACCCCCAAAAATTAGAGTTTTCAGTAAAAACAGGCTAAGGTTGTAGCAGACTTACAAAATTAGTGTAGACATGTGATTTTTGACCCTCCCCAAGATTTTACATATTTTAGCATTTAAATACTTAGTTTAGGCCTAATATCGTTATTTCAATTAGTTTTAACTTTTTTTTTACTTTATTTTATCAAACAAAATTGAAAATTACAAAAATATTTTCTTTTATTTGGCTAATTGATATTTTAATTTAGTTACTTTTAGTTTATCTACCTTACATAAAATTTGAAAATACAAAAATAGTTCCACTATGTTTCAAGGATATTAGTGTTTTTGGTAGTAGTATTATTTTAATTTTGCGATAATTTTAATCTATTCTTAGTTTTATTTTTTGATATAATCTTGAAAATACAAAAATAATTTTACAATATAATATTATTTATTTTAATTAATTAGAATTAATTTTGTATTATATAGTATAGATTTTATATTACATTAGAAGGGGAAATTAGTGTTTTAAGCTAATTAATGTCATGAATTGCATCAACCCAAAAAGAGGCCCAACTTCAGACTCTTCAGCCCAGTCCAACAACCCTTCACCCTTAACACACCCTCGCTTCTTCTTCAGCAAAGGAACGAGGTCACACAACCCTAGAAGACCATAAGATCAGCGCCTGTCTCCTTCTTCAACCTTAGAACACGACCAGACCTAGCCAAAACGAACTTCACCGAAACTAGCACAGGTGCCCTCCTTCACCTCCATCACCGGATCTCATCTACACCTTTACTAATCAGCAACTAACACAGAAAAAGAGGGAGGGGATTCCCATTCTCTAAATCTCTAAGGGATTTTCTCGGCAACAGCTGGCTGGAAAGTTTGAGCTTAGAGGACGGTTCTTTCGCTCACCTCCAACTCCAGTTAAATTCATTTGTCCAACTGTTGGGGCCTGTTCATTCTCTGATTCCTACTGTTCTTCTTAATAGGAGTAATTGTTTTCTATGTATCGGTAAATCAATTTGAGATGCAAGAGTGAGGCCAACAAAGAGAAAGGATTTAATCAAAATGTTCCACGATTCACAAATATTGTTGCCTTTACTTTTGTCATGTTAATTAGACATGTTTATTAGAGCTACAGATAATCATCACAGTATCTCTATTGCTACAACTATTATATCTCGACTTTTTCCAACTATTCACAAAAAAAAAAAAGAACCTAACACCCACTAATTCCAACCGCACACACAGAGGACGAAACTCGATCTGGCCGGTCCTGAGTTTGAGTCGAAGAGGTCTATCAAAGGGATTCGCGGTCCGAGCTGCTACTACTGTTGCGCTTTCGGGTCAGATTTGGTTTGCCGGGATTTGCTGTGACTAAAGTCACGTTTAATACGAAGAAATCTTTGATGAGGTTCAATTTTCTCTTATTTCATATGTGCTTTGATCTTCTCATTATTTTGTTTATGGTTTTAGAATGTTTCATGTCCTGTTTTGTGTTTTAATTTGCTTCCTTGATTCATTGTAGTCTTTTGCATTACTGTTAATTTTGTATTGGACTAGTTTGAATTAATTGGGTTAATCTTGAAGTGTATCTGGAATATTAAGGCAAATAAGTCACAATGTGATAAATAAATAAAAATTGAATTTGGTCAAGGGGTTGGTTTAATACAAGCATGGACTTTGTAAAGGCATAATGGACCGACTGGGACGGGAATTATAAAATTTGAGCTTGGATCGATTTTCTTAGTTCTTTATCTTGCTTTGTTGCTTTTGTTCGCTAAGAGCATGCTTAGGCCGACCACACTTGGGTAGGCAAGCTTTAAAATTTTATTAGTACTAAGGCAAGAGGTCGTTCCTTTAGTTGAATATATCCGGGGAATGCCCTGAGGAATTTGTATATATTTTTATCCGAGGTATGCCCCGAAGTATTTGTATTTGAAGGCCAGCGATGGAACACTTTTAGGAAGCATAGAATAGTATTTTTATTTTTACTTTTATTAGGTGGGGACGACCTCGAGCCTCTTTAATTATTTGTTTTCTTTTTGTATGTTTTTACCTCAACTTGAATGTTTTAGAAGCCAACTAGATCAAGTATGTAACCGTACTAGCTACGGAACTTGGGGAGTGCCTAACACCTTCTTCTCGAATCAAATGAACCACCTTACCCGATTCTCTGGTGCGGGCCTGGTTTTTGTGTCTAAAATGTTTCAAAGGGAAAAATCATTTTAAAAAAAACGGTGACCTGACACACCAAAATCAAATGTCAGGTGGCGACTCTGAGTTATTTTCTTTGCGTCAATAGGATTAGTAAGGTAAGGTCCATGCCCCCCTTACGTGTACTCTTCCTTTATGGTTTTGTTGTTTTATTATTAATAAAAAACTACTAGGCACGCCTAGTAGTATAATTTGCCAAAAAAAAAAGAGTTATTTCCTTTTTAACACAAATTTTATCACTTTATAATTAAAAACCCTTTTCAAGCTTTACTAAATCTTTTTATTAATTTAAGAGGATTTAGTGAGGTTTGGTAAAAAAAGGGGGTGGGACATCTCTGGCGACACCACTGGGGAATTGCGAGTTCGAGCTAGTACTTGATTTTGTTGGTTTTTAGAATATTTGGTTGAGGTTTTATGCTTTTTCATTAGCTTTACTTGATTTTTATTATGTTTTTATATTTTTTTATTTGCTAGTTTCTTATTTGTTTAAAGTTTTTTCTTTATGTGTTTCTGCTTTATAAACTGCATCATTTGCATAACCCCGAGTCTTCTTTCTGCAACAAGTCTTCCGGAGTACGTTTGAGCGTACATGGCCTTTTTGTGAGTCACCTGTGTCTTTAAGGGAGTGGTGTGGGAGCATGGAGTGGGCGGATAGCTGCCATCGACCACGTGCTGCCACGAATTGCCTTGTCTAGTGAACCCCAATCGTAGGTCAACCTTTAGGTCATATTTATTTGCATCATATGATTTATACCTAGTAGGGTTCGGTCCTAGGCACCTTGTCCCTATTGATATCCAATTGTTCCCTAAGTATTTTTATACCCAAAATACTTCCAAAATAGCATATTTGTGCATATATAAGCACACCCAAGAGTTTTGGCATTTTAATAATTTTTAAACCAATTTATTGCCTATTTTAATACAACAAAATTCAATAATTATTCCCAAAATTATCATTTTTGGTGAATAACTCATTTTATTCTCACATTTACACCAAAATATAATTAAGGTAATTTTTGCATATTTTTACGAATTTATTTGGTATTTTTAAAGCTAAATTGCATATAATTGCAATTATAGCATATTTTGGGTTAATAGCATTTTATAATTACAAAATTAGTTTCAATATTTTTAAGTTGATATTTATGTAATATTTGTTTACTCAGTATTTTAATTATTTTTAAACCATCATACGCTATTTTATAAATAAACGGGGAAAAGTGGCTATTTAAAATCTGGCCTCAATTTATTTCAATTACAGCCCAATTTGCACCCCAACTTCAACCCAATCCCAACCCCCAAATCAATTTAAACCCGATTACTTGATTCAATCGCCCAAACCCGCCCATTTCTTTTTAAAATTCTGAGCCATTGATCATTTTGATCAACAGCCCAGATCTCTTCTTTCCTTTTTAATTCCAAACGACCCCTAAACCCTACCCCATTCTTTCAGGAGCGCCGCCTCTAACTCCTCTCTTCTCTCAAACGCTCTCGAGCTCTCTCGAAACCCTAATCGCTCTCTGCCACCTCCAACCCTAAATCCACCAGAATCTATGGTTATTCTAACCATGGACGACCTATTCTCACCCCCTACTGCTCTCACGTGCTTGATACCTGAAGGTTCGAGGCCAGACCTCGAAGGTCCTCGCTCAGACCTTCATCGATTCAGAGTTTCCATCCATCTCCGGCCTTGCTCCGGCGTGTCTTAGCCTCCTGAGCCTGCTTCCGACCTTATCAACTCCGGATCTGATCTTGTCTCTTCCAAGCCTTTCTCGTTTCTAGGGTTCTCAGAAACCCTAGCCCATTTGAGGTTCTTTTTCGTTTATTTGTTCGGATCTGTGCTCGATCTGTGCTATATGTGATGTTTTAAACGTTTTCCCCGATTTTCCGTTTTAAAATCGTTTGATTTCAAACTAGGTTTTCTGAGTCTGTTTGTTAATATTTTGTTCGATTCATTTGTTTATCATCTCTAAGTTTGATTGGTGTTGAAAACCTGATTTTTGGAGATTTGTTTGAGTTTCTGAGTCTATCTATTTGATTTACTTTGTTTGCACCTGATTAGTGTCGAAAACCCTAATTTTGGGGGTTTATTCGAGCTTTTGAGACTGTTTGTTTGTTTTACTTGTTCATCGCCTCTAAACTCGATTTATTTCGAAAAAACCCTAGTTTCTTTAGGGTTTACTCAAGATCCTGAAGTTTACTTGTGCGATTCTCCTATTTGAAATTGTTCTACTTTATTTGAAGGTTTCAGCATCTCTTTGTGTGATTCTTTTGATTCTGCTTTCTTACTATCTTTCAAACTCGGTTATGTTTTCAGAAAGGTTTACACCTAACCTTTTGCATGCTTCTGATCTTTTCTCTCTCTTACTAAGCCAACGAAATTTGACCTACATGACTATCATGTTATTACTGTATGCTACCTCTCCTTGCCATAGCTTGGCCTCACATGTCTATTACTTGTGCACCTCATTTATATACTGAGTCCCTTCTGTGNGGAAATTCTCTCCCAACTGGCAAGGTCCGTACATGGTTCACCGGGTTCTAACCGGAGGAGCCCTCATTCTTGCAGAGATGGACGGAGAAGTTTGGCCAAAGCCGATCAATTCAGATGCAGTGAAACGATACTATGTGTAACCACTTATGATTCCCTTTATGATGTAATTTGAACTACGCCTGACCTGATTCCTGTTTAAGAGGGGATACGTAGGCAGCCCTATGGGTTCGGTCACAATTTAATAAAAATTTCATTTCCCCATGCTATTGGAACTGGAGCAGAATTTTGAGGAAGGACCCTCAAAATTCCGAAGTTAGTTTTCAGCCACTCATCGCCAGGAATGCCACCTCAGTAAACTGGGGCAGAATTTTGAGGAGGACCCTCAAAATTCTGAAGTTGATTTTTCAGCCGTTTAGCGCAGCCGTCAGAAGTGCCAACCCAGCAAACTGGGGTAGAATTTTGAAGAGGACCCTCAAAATTCCGAAGCAGGAGAGGTTGCAATGTCTTGAACCACGTCGCGGTCGTTGGTTCATCTAAAGAAAATTATTTTCTACTTACGTTATATTTACTAAATCATGCATAATTGTTGTTCGAATTGCTGCTGTTTAGCAACGCTACCCCAATGATACGCAACGCCGGAAGCCAGGGGAAAACGAACTAGCCTTTCCCCTTTTTTTCAAAACTCACGATTGTTCTTTGGATGTAGACACTCGACTTACAATATTGTTAGGAATATTTACATACGTATACTTTCTCAAAAATGCAACTTCTCAGAATCATCACTTGTTCGTAATTGTTATCCGCACACAACCTCCCCGGCAGTCACGATATCGTAATCAGCTATCAGCTAAGGAATCTCACTACTATCCGTCCTTTTATTTTTTTGCAATGCATAAGGCTACCTTTCTGCCTTCCGAAACTAAGCACTGTCTCCATCTGCATTTTTTTGCAATGCATAAGGCTACCTTTCTGCCTTCCGAGACTAAGCACTGTCTTCATCTGCATTTTTTTTGCATTGCATAAGGCTACCTTTCTGCCTTCCGAGACTAAGCGCTGTCTCCATTTGCTTTTTTGCATTGCATAAGGCTACCTTTCTGCCTTCCGAGACTAAGCACTGTCTCCATCTGCATTTTTTGCATTGCATAAGGCTACCTTTCTGCCTTCCGAGACTAAGCACTGTCTCCATCTGCATTTTTCGCATTGCATAAGGCTACCTTTCTTCCTTTCGAGACTAAAGCACTGTCTCCATCTGCATTATCTGCATCGCATAAGGCTACCTTTATGCCTTTCGAGACTAAGCACTGTCTCCATTCTACATCATCTGCATTATCTGCATAAGGCTACCTTTCTGCCTTTCGAGACTAAGCACTGTCTCCATCCTGCATTATCTGCATAAGGCTACCCTTCTGCCTTCCGAGGTTAAGCTCTACCTCCACCTGCATGGCTGAAATACCGCCACCTCTATTTGCATCGGCTGAAATATCGCCACTTTATCTCTCTTGCAATCGGCTGAAATATCGCCAAATTTTATTTAAATTCTACATCGACTGAAAGATCGCCAATTCATATTTAAATCTCCATAATCATCAATACCTATGCTTTCTGAGGGCTGAAATATCGCCATTTTACTTTTTACATCGACTAAAACATCGCCTGTTTTATTTAAATTTCTGTCGGCTGAAATATCGCCATTTACATTTTTTGCATCAGCTGAAACATTGCTACTTTATTTAAATTTCTGTCGGCTGAAATATTGCCATTTACGTTTTGCGTCAGCTGAAATACCGCCAAATCTTGCATTTCATGGGCTGAAATATCGCCAAACTGTCCGAGGGCGTCATTGTTCGGAGGCATCATCTTCATAGCCCGAGAACACCATGTCATGGCCCGAGGACCCTACTTTATATCCTGCACATCATTATTCAAAGGCGTCATGGTTGGGAGGCACTATTATCATAGCCCGAGCACATCATTTCATAGCCTGCGAATCCTTTAATTTCGCGCTTCATGGCCCAGGACATCATGGTCCGAGGACGTCATCCTAACCATACAAAGACATCATTCATGGTCCAATGGGAACTTGCATCACGTTTAAGTTTATGCACGATATATGCCCGTATTGCTCACTTGCAGGTACACCGGCTAGTACCGGCCGTCTTAGCAGGAGCGATCCCGCTCCAGTCCCCGCAGCTGCCCAAGTTTCAAAATACCTCTTGCCACCTAAACATCGTGTCCGTCTCTTTCGAGTCGCCATCGGCATGTTCCGTCAATGGTTCCCGAACTACATACGACCTGATTCCTGTAAAACCAGGGATATGTAGGCAGCTCAGAAACCAAAGCCCGGTCAAATTCTTTTCAAATCGCTGCTTCCGGTAAAAATTGGCCATCATATCTTTACTCGACAACTCTTTCATCCTTCCCGGGTAAAGAGGGGCAGCTGTTGATACCCAATTTTTCCCTAAGTATTTTTATACCCAAAATACTTCCAAAAGAGCATATTTGTGCATATATAAGCACACCCAAGAGTTTTGGCATTTTAATGATTTTTAAACCAAGTTATTGCCTATTTTAGTACAACAAAATCCAATAATTATTCCCAAAATTATCATTTTTGGTGAATAACTCATTTTATTCTCACATGTACACCAAAATATAATTAAGGTAATTTTTGCATATTTTTACGAATTTATTTGGTATTTTTAAAGCTAAATTTCATATAATTGCAATTATAGCCTATTTTGTGATTAATAGCATTTTATAACTACAAAATTAGTTCCAGTATTTTTAAGTTAATATTTATGTAATATTTGTTTACTCAGTATTTTTAATTTATTTTTAAAAAACCATTATTACCATTTTATAAAATAAAAAGGAAAAATTGGCTATTTAAAATCTAGCCTTAATTTCATTTCAAATACAGCCCAAATTGGCGCCCCAATTCAAACCCAATTATGCGACCCAATTCCATTTGGACCCGACCCCTGATGCAATCGCCCAAACCCGCCCGTTTTCTTTGTTAAAATCTGAGCCATTGATCATTTTTGATCAACGGCCCAAATTCCTTCTTTCCTTTTTAATTCCAAACGACCCCTAAATCCTACCCCATTCTCTCAGAAACGCCGCCTCTAATTCCCTCTTCTCTCAAACGCTCTCGAACTCTCTCGAAACCCTAGTCTCTCTCTGCCATTTTTGACCCCAAATCCACCAGAGTTCATGGCCGCTCAAGCCATGGACGACTTATACTCACCTTCCACTGCTTTCTCATGCTTGATACTTGAAGGTTCGAGGCCAGACTTCGAGGACCTTCGCTCAGAGCTTCGTCGATTCGAGGTCTCCGGCCATCTCCGACCTTGCTCCGGCGTGTCTTAGCCTCCTAAGCCTGGTTCCGACCTTATCAACTCCAGATTTGATCTTGTTTCTTCCAAGCCTTTCTCGTTTCTAGGGTTCTCAGAAATCGTAGCCTATTCGAGGTTCTTTTTTCGTTTATTTGTTTGGATTTGTGCTCGATCTGTGCTATATGTAATGTTTTAAACGTTTTCCCCAATTTTCCTTTTTTTAAAAATCTTTTGATTCCAAACTAAGGTTTCTGAGTCTGTTTGTTAAATATTTCGTTCGATTCATTTTTTATCATCTCTAAGTTTGATTGGTGTTGAAAACCTAATTTTTGGAGATTTGTTTGAGTTTCTGAGTCCATCTGTTTGATTTACTTTGTTTGCACCTATTTAGTGTTGAAAACCCTAATTTTTGGGGTTTATTTGAGACTCTAAGGCTGTTTATTTGCTTCATTTGTTCATCGCCTCTAAACTCTATTGATTTCGAAAAAACCCTAGTCCTTTGGGGTCTGTTCGAGTTTCTGAGTTTGTTTGTGCAACTCGCCTGTTTGAAATTGCTCCTTCACTTCAGCATCTCGTTTCCTTTATGTGATTACTTTTGTTCTAAGTTCTTGATATCTATTAAACTCGACTACTTTCTTTCTTTTTCAGAAAAAGTTTTCACTTGACTCTTTGCATGCTTCTAATCTTTCTCTCTATTACTAAGCCAATGAAACCTGACCTACGTGACTAACATGCTATGATTGCTTGCTGTCTACTAACTCTGTGCTATTACTGTATGCTGTTTCTTCTTGCTATAGCTTGGCCTCACATGTCTATTACTTGTGCACTTCATTTATATACTGAGTCCCTTCTGTGATTGATTCTCAAACTCGTGATTGATTTTCAAAACTTTTCCTTTGTGAAATTTTGATTTTTACTCGCCCGTTAAGGGGTAATTGATTCTTTCTCTTTGTTGGGCCTTACCAGATCCTTTCCAAAAATAATTACATTCCTGTACTTAGACTTAATCCCTTACTATATGATTTTACTGCTCCTTTTATGGCAACAATCATTCCGCTTACAAATTGATTTTCATTTCTTATATTAATCCAGTTAGTGTCCGTTGACCAGTAATCCCTTGATTAAAGGGAAGTCTTGTATTAATTGATTCTGACTTGTGATTGTTTCCATGTTTGTGTTAAAACTTTACTTATTACCTTACTCTTCACTCGTTTTCAAAACTATAAATACCCTACCCTCTTTTCTTTAAACACACGAACAACTTGAGTTCAAAATACACACTTACACTTAAACTCTCTCTTTCTTTACTACTACTTGTGCTGTTGCTTTGTCTAGCCGGCTGAAAGCCAAGGCTAGACTGTGGACTCTTGTTTGCTCTACCTTTTCTGCACTTTGCTTCTCCACTAGTATGTCCTAGTTAATTTACAAGCCTCAACAACAACATGTTTTCTTTAATTGCTCCAGTTTGTCATTCCTGTCTACTTCTACTCATGTTTCTGCAGTCAAGATATGTTACTAGCATGCTGTAATATGTTCTCTTTCCCTTCTAAATTAATGTTTATCTATGTGTGCAATCTGTCAGTCATTTGTTATTTACTTGCTACCTTATGAATCCCAAACCCCCGTATCCCCTTATATGCTTTAAGTTATGGTTTAGAAACATGGCAATATTTGAAGTTATTGTCCATGGATATGAACTGGACCCTTTGGGCCCTAAGCTTTGTCAATTTCCCATCCCTATTCCCTTATTGTGTATGCCGAGTAACAGCTTTGGCCTGACAGTATTCTAGTTATTGCTCAGGCCATAGCTTGACCTCCAGTAGGTCTTTACTCTCTAAATGTTTGACCAACAGGTTTGGTCAGGGGTGTGCCAGTCTACTTTATGGCTAGGCATGACCACCAGCCTGCCTGGGTATTCCCTACCCCTTTTTTTATTGCACTTGCACTCACTCTTAGAACTTAGGTTCTGCCCCTCTTCTGTGAGCCTTGCCTTGGGACCCTTGAGCTCCCTCTGAACTTGGACACATAAGGGCTGGCCTTTCCACACTGCACAACTCAATTTTCTGATTAGCATCTTGGGTGTATGCACTGCTTGGGGTTCCTGTAATCCCTTGGATCTCTGAAATACCCTAGATGAGAGAAGGCTTGGAAATCTGGATCTCGGAAGTGACTCAATCTCATATTATTAGACATTAAGCCTGAATTAGGTTCCTTGGATGCAGCTGATGATGCCTGATGTACTTTTTTTTCTTTTTTCTTTTTAATTCCAGTTTTATTTCTTTTGGGCTGTAATAATTTGTATATACTCGGGGATTTAGTAAAAAAATGGGAGGTGGTTTACTTTTATGCACTAAGGGTAGAAATCATGCCTATAGGGATTTATTATGATTTGTGCAACTCCGCGCGTAGAAAACATGTCTATAGGATTCGACACTTAATTTCTGCAATAAAGCATATATATATCATGCCTATAGGGGTTCACTTCTGATTTCTGCAACTGCATACAGAGATATCCTGCCTATAGGGTTTAACTTCTGATTTCTGCAACATCACACATAGATATCCTGCCTATAGGATTAACTTCCAATCGTTCTGCAAATTCACATATAGAAATACTGCCTATAGACTCCCGCATTTCTGCATATATAAGCGTTATCAGGCAAACAGTTCGTAGGTTTAATAATAAAAGCTGCATATAGATACCATGTTCATAGGACTTCTGTTAACGTCTGAAAAGGTGTCAAAACCAGTAAACGTATAGAAATCATGTCTATAGGAAATCTCGAATCTGAATTGTCTCATTCGTTAAAAGCAACATCAACTGCTGAACTCATATTATTCTGTTAAAACTGGTAACCTTTTTCTATAATCAGTTTCCATCTTTTTCTAAAATCAGTAGATATCATGCCTAGTTCTATCCAACACTTAGACAAAAGGATTAATTAATCAATCAGATCGGTTTTAGTCAATTGCATTCGATCGAGCTTAATGTAGACTTTCCGTCTAAAAATATGCGTTGAACCAGTCCGCTTGTCGCTTTATTTAATTAAGACCAAATCAGTACGTGTAAGACATGCTAAACTCTGTGACTTTTATGTGATTTATGGAGGCGTATTTGAGCTCTATTTGCTTGTCTGCTTCCCCTTTATTTGCATTACGCGTTTTTGATTGACGCCTTAGTATTTTATCCTTTGAAAACTCCTAAAAGCCCCCAAACCTCTCTCCCTTTAGGATTAGTAGTCCATTTGCCTCTGGGATTGATAGGATTGGGACGGGTAATAGCATGCAATAAGTAACAATACTATTTCGCGCTTTAATACCTTAACGGGGTGGGGAAGGGTAGACATGGAGATGATGATCACACGATAACACTATGCGTACAATTGGGTACCAGTGTTGTGTGGATGATCCATGTGATTTATAAACCTAGGACCCCTTTCCCCTATGTTACTTTGTTTAATATCAATAAATTCTGTCTTTTCAATTGCCCAAAACTCCCCTTTATTTTTTTTTACTGCATTATCCCTTTCCCTTCTTTGTTTATAAATTACAACATGCTTGTTAGCAACCCTTATGTGTAAATTTATTTGCATACTTGTTTACATTTAAGTCACAACGTAGCATGGCCGGGAACCACACTAGTGGATCTTGAGGGGTGCCTAACACCTTCCCCTCGAGATAATTTCTAGCCCTTACCCGAACTCTGGTTTCTCATCTCAAATTCTTTCTTAAAGTGTCCTAATGCACTATAATCATTAGGTGGCGACTCTCCAAATCCAAAACCCAATTTCCAAACGGGAATAGTGTTGTCTTTCCTAAATGTCGTAAACCCGATTTCTCGCTCTTTAGAGGGAGGAAAAAAGGGGGCGTCGACAGTCCCGTTGTAGGAGGCCTATCCAAATCATGTCAAAATGGGCTTGTGGCCCAAAAAGACATTTAATCATCCTTATGTGCTACATGCTGCATTTCTTTAGGGGTAAAAGTGTCATTTGGCGGACCAAGGATATTTGAGGGTGAAATATAAAATAAAGTAGGGCCCACTCGCATTTTTCCTTCATAGTTTTCCAAAAATCAAAATTGAAAATGAAAAATCCAAAAAGATTTTACACTTTTCCATTATTTTCCAAAATCCAAAAAAAAGGAGGAAAAGAAAACCCAAAAAGATTTTACATTTCCATCTTTTTCCAAAAATTCAAAAAAAGAAAGAAAAAGAAAATCCAAAAATATTTAACATTTTCCATCATTTCTCAAAAAGACAAAAGAATATGATTTTCCAAATTAGTTGCTTTTTTCAAGGCTTTCTCCCATATCCAATCTTCCCGAACTGCGCGAACCTGATTCTCGTCTTTCGAGGCGAGATACGTAGGCAACCCACATAGGGTCCGGTCTTCCTGGTAAGTCTTAGATTCTTGACTTTGCGGGGTCTTAGCCAAATCTTGCATGTCTAGCCACTTTTGGCCACATCGGCCATTCTTTCAAAATGGGGTCATTTTTGCAAAAGTGGTTCAATAAACCATGTCTTAGGATCTTGAGTCCACAATTAGGTGTTATATTACTTTATGGTCCTTCCATTTTGGAGTTTGCATGTTTAGCCACTTCCGGACATATCGGCCATATTCGCAAAATGGGTCATTTTTTGCAAATTAATTTTGGGAATTATTGGGAGTTTGAATCTACATAAGTCTTAGGGAGGTATGTCTATGTCTTTGAGGTCATCTTTTTGAGTTTGCATCTTTAACCACATTTTGGCTATGTAGGTTATTTTGCAAAAATAGCCTTAATCATGCCTTGCATGTGTCCAATAGAAGGTGTCTTGGCGTCACATGCATCTTGAGTCACTAACTCTATTTGATCTTATTTTTTCAATTCAGGTATGGATAAATTTGCTAGAGCTTGAGCATGACAGATACCCCAGGACAATTGCATTCAGGAGCTACTTGAGGAGTCTTTTTATATTTTGAGCCTGTTTTTTTAGTATTTTAGGTAGTTTAAGAGTTTGTCTAGTCTTTTGTTATCATACTTCCTGTTTTGTATTTGAAAACCGAAAAAAAGTTGTAAACGAATAATTCAAAAAGATTTTTGTTTCTTAGTTCATTTTATCCATCACTTTTCCAGAACTACGCTTGATCTGATTCATGATGGACATGATACGTAGGCAACCTACATAGGGTTCAATCGAGTCATCTTTTTAAAAACCAAAAAAAAAGCAAAGAAAAAGAAAAAGAGATGAAATTGTGCATGTGAGAAATGAGAGGAAAGAAATGAGCGGTTTTAGAAAGGAAAATGAAAAAGGAAATGGGGCAAGAAGAGTGAAATTGGGATGATGCTATATGTCCTTCGTACCCTCGAATCCATTTTAGAACTGTTAATTGTTGCTAGGGTCATTGAACACAATGTGTTATTTCTATCTGATAAATTCCCTAACGCTAACATGTTGGCTTTGTTTTGCTCCTCTTTGTTACTTTTATTGTTATCATAACAGAGGGTGGTTAGTTTGTGGCACTTTGGCGATTAATCCAGACAATATAAGGTCAAAGAGCAAGGTAGCCATGGCTAGCAAAGAAACAAACACTGGGGTTGTAGACCCACCAAGGGAGTTTGTGGAGTCGGAGTCTGAATTGAAAGATGAGGTCCAAAGATTGAAACAACAGATGGCAGAAATGTATCAGTCTTGGATCGGGGGGCATCCTCCACCTTCATTTCCCACTAACTACCCTGAAAACCTTGCAACTATCCCTCCAGTATCACAAGCCCAAATCCCCACTACCGTTGACCTTTCCCCTCAACATGCACCGGGCTTTACCCCTTACCACAATTACCCTGGCACTTCCTCGCAAATTTTCCATGCTCCACCAGCCAAAACAACCCCATACCCTGCTCCGACATCTACTCCTATTTTGTAGCTCCTCCACCAGCTACTCTTCCTTGATCCTCTAGCGAGACTATGTTCAAAGTCCTCGATGCCCAAGGAAAGAGACCCAAGGAAAGTTTTAGGGAGATTCGGTTCAGGTGGAACGAACAAGTTGCTCGGGTCAGTTCTCCAATTGATAGAGAAGATGTTGCTGAGCCCTGCCAACGACATGATCCAGTGGGCATTCCTGCTAAACGCTTTCAGCCTCAATACCGACCCCATGAATATCCTCGTACTCCAGATAATCCTCACCAATGCTACTTTACTCCACAAAATCCCCGAAGTCATACCTCACATTCCCAGTACTCTATCCACAATGCACCGCCATATGCTCCGCACTCACAAAACCCACAACGGCTTACACCGCCTCCACAAATGTCTTACCCACCTCTATAAGCATATCAACCCCCTACCCGAAAGAGGTTCCAACCAAGGCTGGAGTATAAAATGAGAAGGCAGCAGCAAAGAGAAAAGTCTTTCACTCCAATCGGAGAATCCTAGAACATTGCACAGAATCCTTTACCTGCACATGATGATGCAAACTTTGTGGGAAAGATGCATGGTGACATGGAGTATGCGAATCCTCTTGGGAACTTGCCGACTGAAGTTAATGATATTGAAATTGGTGAAGGTCCCAGTAATTTTGATGTGCAACCCAATGGCTAAGATGTCCAGCTTGGTAATTGGAAAGACACTCCTTTCTTAGCTAGCCAGGGAGGAGTTTTGGTGGTTTATTTTGTTGTCATTTTTGTTTGTCCGGGTTATTTCGGGTTAATAATCCGGATATTCTCTTGTGGCTCAAACCCTTCTTTTTCTTATTTTGCCCAATTCGTTTATTTGTAGTAACTTGTCCAGTGTTATCTAGGATTCTTCCATGGTGTAACCCATGCCTATTTTTCTTGTTTTGTTCAAACCTTTTTCACCATGTGTCTAATGCAATCTCCTATTTTTTGTTAACTCTATTCAATTTCTTTAGGTTACTTTTCCTTTTATAGTTCTTTTCACCCTGACTCTAGTGACATGACATGCACGCATAATTCTCAGTCGGGTCTTGAAAGTTAGTCTAATCATGAAGTAATGACACAGTTTTGAATATGATAAAATGATGCGTTTGAGGAAACAATTAAAGATTCACGCATTCAGAGATGACATGAACATTGAATTGAGTGAAACTGAGGCAGTAAATCTGGTGTAACGACCCGACTAGTCGTTTTGAGCTCTTGCACCTTGATCGCCAATTCTCGGGCATGACTTGCCCCGTTTTATGAATTGTTACTGATATAGATCGTTGGTTTTGGTTCTTAGGAAAATTTGGAATGAATTTGAAAGAAACAGTCTCAGTTGAAAGTTTTAAATTTGAAGGTTTGACCAAGAGTTGACTTATTTGTTTATGATCTCGGATCAGAGTTTTTATGATTTGGTTAGCTTTGTTAGATGATTTGTGACTTAGGAGTGTGATCGGAATTGATTTTGGAAGTCCGGTGTAGAATTAGGCTTGAATTGGCGAAGTTAGTATTTTGGCGAACTCCGATTGATAGGTGAGATTTTGGTCAGAGGGTCGGAATTGAATTCTGAGAGTTTCTGTAGCTTCGTTATGTGATTTTTGATGTGTGTGCAAAATTTCAGGTCATTCAGACGTCGTTTGGTCGGGTTTTTGGTCGAATGCGTATTTCGGTAGTTTTTAAAGAACTTAGGCTTGAATTCGATGAGAAATGATGATTTTAGTGTTGTTTGAGGTGTTTTAATGATTGGAACAAGTTTGAATGATGTTATAGGAGGTGTTGGTATTTTCGGCTGAGGTCCCGGGGGCCTCGGGGTGATTTCGGATGGCTAACGGGAAGTTTTAGGCTATGAAAAGTTGCAGAAAAAGGGCATCAGCTGCTGCAGAGCATTTTTGCTCTATGCGATCGCAGAGGGAGTTTTGCGATCGCATATAAGGAATTTTGGGGTTCGTCAATTGTTTAATGCGATCGTGGGTCAGTAGTGCGATCGCATAGAGGAAACTTGGGACCTGGGATTTTTGTTTATTGCGATCGTGTGGCTGTGTATGCGATCGCGTAGTGTAAAGTTTTTGGTCAATGCGATCGCAGGGGTGCTTGTGCGATCGCATAGTGTTAAAAATTGGAGGTGAAAATTGTGCATTACGATCGCAGAGGTGTATTGCGATCGCATAGAAGGAAATATATTGCTGGGCAGAATGTTTTAAAAGCTCATTTCCGCGATTTTGGGTCATTTTTTCCTCCATTGTTGGCCTTTTTGAGAGCTTTTTGAAGGAAATTGAAGAGGGATTCAAGGAGAATCGATTGGAGGTAAGATTTTTGAACTTAAAACTTGTTCTTATTGTGAAATACACCTAGAAATTTATGGAAATTAAGCCAAAAATTGAAGAACTAGGGCTTGAGATTTTGAAATTTGATTTAAGCATTTGATAGGCCATTTGAGCTCGGATTTGAGAGTTCTTGGTATGTATGAACTCGTGGCGAGATAAGGAATCCGGTGATGTTAATTTCCAGATTTTTCGAGAAGTGGGCCCGGGGCTCGGGTTTTGCTAAATTCGGGAATTCTTGTTGTTTTTCGATTATTTTAATTGGGTTTTGTTCCCTTGGCATATTGTGACGGATTTGTTGTGGTTTTGGATAGATTCGACGCGCGTGGAGGCCGATTTGAGGGGCAAGGGCGTCGCGAGTTAGAGATTTCGTCGGTTCGAGGTGAGTAATGATAGTAAATGATATCCTGAGGGTTTGAAACCCCGGATTGCACATCGTAGTGCTATATTGAGGTGACTTGCACGCCGGATAGCGAGCGTGGGGTAGAGCACCGTTGGGGATTGTGACTTGGTCCGTCCCGCTGATATTTTACCGCGTATTTGACTGAACTATTTTGTTTATCATCATGATTTAGGCTTATTGCCATGTTTTGAGCTTAATGCCGATTGTTTGAATCCTTCGGGGATTGTTTTCACTGTTACCTCACTATTTGATACATTAATTGAACTCAGTCTTGATAATTATACTGTTTTGCAAGGTCATCCGTTTTGAATCAATTTATTTTGAGATTTAAATGATACTTTTCACTGTTGGTTGGGCTGAGCTCTATTAATTTATTGATGCCCGAGGGGCTTATGATGTTTCTGGACTGAGTGAGGCTTTCAGGCCTTGAGCGTGAGGTGAGGAGGCTTTCAGGCTTCGAGTGTATTGTGAGGAGGCTTTCAGGCCTCGAGAGTATTGTGAGGAGGCTTTCAGGCCTCGAGAGTATTGTGAGGAGGCTTTCAGGCCTCGAGTGTATTGTGAGGAGGCTTTCAAGCCTCGAGTGTATTGTGAGGAGGCTTTCAGGCCTCGAGTGTATTGTGAGGAGGCATTCAGGCCTCGAGTGTGATGTGAGAAGTCTCTCAGGCCTTATGTTATGTGCCATGAGGTGGCTTGATATTGCGCTTGGGCCGTAAGGGGCCCCTCCGGAGTTTGCACCCCCACAGTGAGCGCGGGTACCCACTTAAAGTGAACAGTTTTAGACCGTGGTAACAATGGCACTGTAATGCGCGCTTTGGTCAGGTAACAATGACTGACCAGTCAGGTAACAATGTCTGACCAGGGGTAACAATGGCACTGTAATATGCGCTTGGGTCAGGTAACAACGACTGACCAGGATCCAAATCGTGCCCAAGGGGCTGGTACTGTTTTTGAGATATTGCTTGAGGGGCGAACTTTTATGTGTTCATTTTGCATATTTACTTGTCTTTTTACCTGCTATACCAGGGTATTGGTGCCCGAGGGGCGAATTTTCTGTGCTTATCGGCACTAACTATTTTGAAATCATTTTGTAACTGATGGAAAGATCATTTTTGAACAGAGATTTAAATTGAGTCAAAATATTTCTAAAGATTTCACGGTTTCACTATTTTTCGCAAAAGATTGTACCCTGCTTCCTTATAGCGTGATGATTTGCCTTACGTGATTTCTTACTGCTCAGTTGTTATTTACTTTTATTGCTCACTGAGTTGGAGTACTCACTTTACTCCATGCACCTCGTGTGCAGTTGCAGGTATTTATTCACCCGGTAGCAGGTATTGGCTGCGTGGAGGCAGAGTTGTAGAGGTTTAGCGAGGTGACTGCCAGCGTTCGCAGCACCATTGTCTTTCTATGTTTTTCCTTATTCCCGTTCAATGTATTTCTAGACCTGTAAAGTGAAATTACATTCTTATAGATGCTCGTGACTTGTGGCACCCCGATTAGGGTTGTGTTGGGCTGTAATTTCGTTAATTAATATTATTAAGTCATAGTTAAGCTGTTCATTTATGTTTATCTATTTTTGTAAAAACGAGTTGGGTTAGTTGGCTGGCCTCATCTTCACGAGAGGCGCCATCACGTCCAGTGCGGGGTTTGGGTCGTGACATCTAGGAAATCAAGAGTTGATAAGAGCATACAACAAGGGAGGGCCTCTCAAGTAGTTTGAGGTAGATCAGTCAGTGTTTAAATGCATTGTTCCACATCAAGATAAGGTTGAGTCAAGTATGCTTCGAACTGGCCAGGTTATTCATTGAGACCAAGGTATTGCCCATTGGCACTTTTTGTTTGTGTTGATGCCATCAATAGTACTCTGCATGATTTCTTTGCTTATCTTCAACTGCATGTTTGTACTTGGCATTTTTAAGTTTGGCATGACGAAGGCATTTTATTCTGCTACCCAAACACTTTTTTCCTTTGCTACCCCTTTTGAGCCTTAGTTTTTTATTTCATACCCCTCTTTTGGAATCACAAATAGAGTTAGGAACTAAAAAGGAAAAGAAAAAGAGAAAAAGAAGAAAAAAGGAAAAGAGAAAAAGAAAAAAAAAGAAGAAAAAAAGAGAAAAGAAAAAAGAGAAAAAGAGAAAAAAAAAACAACTTTGTCTTTTGAACTACATTTGACCTGATTCTTGTCACCACAAGATACGTAGGCAGCCTTATGGTTTGGTCACACCAAATAAAATGTTTCATAACCCCCCGGAGTCAAGAATGGGGCAGTTTTTCTTAGAAATCCCTTAAAAAAAATCCATCGACTCCGGAAACTGGGGCAGAAGTTTTAATTTTGCCAAAAGATCTGATTCCAAAAGTTTTAATTTTTAACCCTTTCATTTTAAATTATTTTGAGCCTTCATACCACCCTTTCTTTCCAACCCTGTCCAAAAACCTACATTACGGTCCAAAGAAAGACTTTCTGACCATTCTTTGAGGATGCCAAATCAAGTGTGTGGTGAAAGTATGATCTTCTTGCATCATGGGTAATACCTTTGTTTTCAGCAAAAAGAGAGAAAAATGACAAAAAGAGAGAGTCTTATCGGTGAAAACCCTCATGGGCACCGTAAGATGACTGTGTGTTGAGAAAAGAACAAAATGAGAGAGGCTTGTTGGTGAAAACTTTCAAGGCACTACAAGTCGATTGAGGATTGTGGATCAGATGGGATAATTGAAGCGCTGAAGCCCAGTTTCACGACTTAGAGGTATAACGAGAGTTGAATATTAGACTTGCTTGAGAGATTAGGCCACTTAATCCAAAGGTGCATGTCATGGTCATTAGAGTTGGTCTCCAATCTGATAAATTTCTACTTTGTAATTTTCTTGTTAGGTATCATCTCTTTCCCTTGTCCCTTATTTTGTTCCTGTTGTTTTGTTTGAGCCCCTTCTTGAGTCTATTTGATCAGAACAAGTGAGAAATGACTTCAAAATTTACTACCATCTTTCCAATTGCACAGTAGCACATCAAAGTGGCATAAGTCGGGGAAAAGTAATATGCTCTCTGAGTTGATAACAATTAACATGCTTTGGGATTCATGTGAAATGCAAGGGTTCGGTAGATGTCAATTCATGAGCAAAATGCAATAGATAGAGGATATTGGGAGCGAATGGAGAAAAGGTGTTTTCTGTGATAAGGGTTGAAAGAAATTGGGCAGTCGATAACAGTCAGGGTCGTCCAAATTGAAATCAAAGTTATCTTGGCAGTGGCAGAAGCATACACTCAGCAATGATGCCACAAACTAACCACCATGTTTTCAAACTAACAAAATTTTATTTGTCTGAACAGGGGCAAGAAAATTTGTTAATCCACAGGGACCCTCCCAAGAAGAAGGCATGATTCGGGGGCAAGAAATTCTATTTAGAATCCTCCAAGAAGAGAGCATGGCCCAGGTAAGTTAACTCTCGGCTTTTCAGGACCCTCCTGGATAATGGGATTTAATTTTTAAAAGTTCTCAAGACCCTCTTGAATAATGGGATTTAATTTCAAAAGTGTTTTCAGGACCCTCTTGGATAATGGGTAAGTTCTCAGGACCCGCCTGAAAAATGGGATTTATTTAAAATTTTCAGGACCCTCCTGGATAATGGGATTAAGGTTTTTAAGCTTTCAGGACCCTCCTGGATAATGGGATTTAATTTAATGTTTTCAGGACCCTCCTGGATAATGGGATTTGGTTTTTTAATTTTCGGGACCCTCCTGGAAAATAGGATTTAGTTTTAAAAGGTTTTCAGGACCCTCCTGTATAATGGGATTTAATTTTAAAAGTTCTCAGGACCCTCCTGGATAATAGGATTTATTTTTAAAAGTTTTTAGGACCCCCCTGGATAATGGAATTTAGGTTTCAAAATTCTCAGGACCCTCCTGGATAATGGAATTTAATTTTAAGAGTTTTCAGGACCCCCCTGGATAATGAGATTTAGGTTTCAAAATTCACAGGACCCTCCAGGATAATGAGATTTGATTTTAAGAGTTTCCAGGACCCTCTTGCATAGTGGGATTTTGTTTTAAAAGTTTTCAGGACCCTCTTGGATAATGGGATTTAATTTCAAAAGAGTTTTCAGGACCCTCCTAGATAATGGGATTTAATTTCAAAGGAGTTTTCAGGACCCTCCTAGATAACGAGAATTAGTTTTAAGTCTTCAAGATATTTCATTTTAAAAGTTCTCAGGACCCTCCTGGAGAATAAGACCTAGTTAAATTTAAAGGCCTTCATAGATAACAAGATTTAGCGTAAGTGCTACCTTTAGGGAATATAATTCAAGTTTAGGAAATCAGGCGCACACCTGGAGAACAAGGGAATACATTTCAAGTTTCGAAAATCAGGCGCCCACCTGGATAACAAGGGAATACAGTTCAAGTTTTGGAAATCAAGCGCCCACCTGGAGAACAAGGGAATACATTTCAAGTTTGGGAAATCAGGCGCCCACCTGGAGAACAAAGGAATAAAATTCAACTTTTGGAAATCAGGCGCCCACCTGGACAACAAGGGAATACATTTCAAGTTTTGGCAATCAGGCGTCCACCTGGATAACAAGGGAATACAATTCAAGTTTTTGTCAATCAAGCGCCCACCTAGATAACAAGGGAATACAACTCAAGTTTTTGGCAATCAGGCGCCCACCTAGATAACAAGGGAATACATTTCAAGTTTTGGAAATTTGGCGCCCACCTGGATAACAAGGGAATACAATTCAAGTTTTGGAAATCAGGCACCCATCTGGATAACAAGGGAATACATTTCAAGTTTTGGAAATCAGGTGCCCACAAAGAGAACAAGGGAATACAATTCAAGTTTTGGAAATCAGGCGCCCACCTGGATAAATGGGGAATACAATTCAAGTTGCGCCCACCTGGATAACAAGGGAACACAATTCAAGTTTTGGAAATCAGGCGCCCACCTGGAGAACAAGGGAGTACAATTCAAGTTTTAGAAATCAGGCGCCCACCTGGATAACAAGGGAATACATTTCATGTTTTGGCAATCAGGCGCCCACCTGGATAACAAGGGAATACAATTCAAGTTTTATGCAATCAGGCGCCCACCTGGATAACAAGGGAATACAATTCAAGTTTTGGAAATCAGGGGCCCTGATAATAGGTGAATTAGACTTTAATTAGACCCTAAAGAACCACATTTTTGAATAGCTTTGTTCTAAAAAGTGATACCAAATGCTCTGATTAGTGCTTTTCATGATTTGCAGGCTATATTTAATGAAAGAAGTCGATGGAGCAAGTTTGGGATCAATTACGGAGAAAAGGAGGCCAATCAAACAATGCCCAAGAAATGCACCAAGTGAAAAGGCAGAGAAGTGCAGAAATTGGCCTGCCGCGATCACACGGTAACCGCGGAAAGATCGCAGTAGAGTAGAGATGAAGATTCAGAGAGCCCTCTTGGCCGCGGTCCCGGCGTAACCGCGGTGGGACCGCAGCAGAATGCAAACTAGCCAGGGGCAGAATTGTCAAGTCGGCAAAACTTGGTGTAAAACCCTTATAAAAAGTAGGATTTCGGCCACATTAAGGCAGATTTGTTTAGGAGAGTTCTTGGGCAAGAAATATAATTGTGAGAGATCACCCAAAACATCATAGTTCTTTATTTCTTCTTTTTCTTGCAATTTTACATGATGAATATTTTCGTATTTGATCTTCAAGTTGTTATGAGTAGCTAAATACTTTAATCTAAGGTATTGATGGAACCTATTAAAGGATGAACTTATTGATTACGTTTATATAGTTTACTGGTTAATCTCTATTTGTTCAATTACGTGTTTATTATAGTTAATTGATAGGATCCTCAATTAGCTGTGCCTATTTAGTGTGCATAACTCGGGAGAGAGTGCATATTTAGGTAATTATTGAAGAACACCACTCCCAAAAGTATAAGAGGGATCTATAATTGCGGGTTTAAAGGCGGGATTAGGGATAACGAAGCCTTGGGTGTGATCTAAAGTGAGCTATAATAATTAAAGCCAGCTAGCGTAACTCGAGAGAGTGCGTCTAGTAAATTATCGCAATTACTCGGGAGAGATTTACGGTAATAAGAGTGCTCATGATTGATAGAGATATTTTGGTGAATCTATATATAACGTAACCGGAAGGGATTCCATCAATATGGGAAATCACTACCTTAGAAACTTCTCATTATTATTTACAACCTAGCATATTTAGTTTACGGCTGTTAGTTATTTACTTGCAATCTTAGTTAGTAGAAATACCATCAACTATTGTTTACAAAGTTTGGGAAATTGATTATAAAGGATTTAGTGATTCTGACAAAGGTAATTGATAGGTTAATTCTCTGTGGGATTCGACTTCGGACTTGTAAACCGGATAATATTTGCAACGACCGCATTGTCCTTTTTAGAAGGCATAGTTGGGCGTGATCAAATTTTGGCGCCGTTGCCGGGGAATTAACGATGTTATCAATTATAATTGAAAGAAGTACAAAAGTTCTTAGTGTAGTCAGTTTTCTCTATACTCAATTTTACATTGAACTTTTAACGTTTGTTGACTTGGTTGCACAGGTGCATGCCTAGAAACTCATCGAGATCTGGTGAAGTATTAGAAGTATTATCGGATCCCGAGAAAGTTTTCAGGGCTCTAAATCGGGCCAACCGACAAAAAAACAACAACCAACAACTGCACAATTCGAAACAATCATGGGTGATAACCAGGAAAATCCACCAACACCAATAACGCTAGTGCTAGAGGCTGCTCTCTATGACTGGGCACAACCCACAACTGAGAATCTATCCACAGCGATAGTAGTCCCGCAGAAACAGGTTGAGTCATTCCAAATCACAAATAACATGCTGCACTTGTTGCAGAACAAGGGACTATTTTTGGGGTCACAAGTTGAAGATCCTCAGCAGCATTTGAAGAATTTCTTGTCTATCTGCAAGACCCAAAGGCAACCCAATGTAACTCCAGAAGCAATCAAACTGTTATTGTTTCCATTCTCAGTGACAGGAGCTGCCCAGACTTGGCTGAATTCACTCCCCATAAATTCTATAGCAATATGGGATGAACTAGTCAAGCAATTCCACAACAAGTTCCATCCACCCAACAAGACTGCTTAACAAATTGATGAGATTTTGAGCTTTAAACAAAGACCGATGGAAACTCTGCATGAAACATGGGAGCGCTTTAAAGGGATGCTGATCTTATGTCCACACCATGGTGTTCCAGATCTAATGTTGGGGCAGCGGTTCTACATGGGTTGGTCAGATAGTGTAAAGAACATTGTTGATGCTTCAGTTGGTGGAGCATTTTTGAGCAAAACATGGAGAGAGGGCCAGAGTCTTCTTGACAAGATGGCATAGAATTCGGGCTGGGTAACCAGAGGTGCACCCATCACTCTAGTGGTGCACTCAGTACCTTTAGATCCATCCAATTCTATGGCGGAAAACATGGCCACCTTATTGACACAGATGAGCATACTCACAAAGAAGGTGGAAGAGTCAGGGCAGAAACAACAGGTACATATTGTTGATACTACCAATGGGGGCTTGTGTGTATCTTGCATTAGTCAGCCAGTTGGTAATCAGTGGAATGCAGAACACGATCATCATCACTACCTTGAAGACATGAACTATGTGTCTAATTATGGCGGCCAGAGACAGGATGGTCAGAATCGGGGTCAACAAAATCAGTAATACAGGCCACCACAGCCACAGTTCAACACCGGGAACATGGGAGGTATGAGACCCCCCAACAATATGGCACCTTACCCACGACCACAGGGATACAACAATCAGAATAGTCAGCAAGGGTATCACCCACCTCAGCAGCAACGTGGTGGAAGGTAGGAAGATGGGTTTGCTAGACTTGAAGCAATGATGCAGCAGGTTATTGGCTCTAATGCTAAAATTAATGAGAGAGTCGATGCCCATGATGCAACAATCAAAAATATCGAAGTACAAGTGGGCCAGATTTCGATGTCCCTGAACAGTCGTCCTCAAGGGACACTACCTGCAGTCACTCAGATAAATCCAAAAGATTAGGGACCGAAGCAGCTGATGGCAGTGAGTCTACGTAATGGCAAAGATCTGGATGAAGATCAAGAAAGGGCTCAAGAAGCTAGACAGGCTGAGACACTCACACCAGTGCCCATCGAGCTGGATGAATCAATGGAACTGACAGAGGTGACAGTTCAGCCTGCTCAAGAAGAAAATTGCATTCAGAATGTAACCGAGAAAGAAGCTGAAAATGTCCAGGAGTCAGTAGTTGAGGTAGCAGCTGATAAAGACAAGTCCCAAGTGATTGGGAAGAAGATACCCCCTGCACCCTTCCCCCAGAGGTTGGCTAAGTACAAAAAGGAGGAGCAATACAAGAAGTTCTTTGACATGCTGAAGCAAATACAGGTAAATATACCACTGATTGAAGCTTTGAAGGAGATCCCTGGGTATTCAAAGATGATGAAGGACTTAATGTCCCGAAAATTTTATTTTCAAGACTTGGCCACAATTACGCTTACTCAGACCTGTAGTGCAGTGGTGACTAGACCAATTGCTGAAAAGCTGTCTGATCCAGGGAGCTTTACAATTCCATGCACTATTGGAAATTTTGCTTTTGCTAAGGCACTGTGTGATCTAGGGGCCAGCATCAATCTTATGCCCCTAGCAATTTATGAGAGGTTGGGCATTGGAAGAGCTAGACCCACCTCGATGTTGTTGCAGCTGGCTGACAGGACGGTGAAACGACCCTCTGGAATTTTAGATGATGTACTGATTCAGGTAGGGAAATTTGTGTTCCCTGCAGATTTTGTGATCCTAGACTGTAAGGTAGATGAAGAGATTCCCATCATTTTGGGAAGACCGTTCCTGGCCACAGGAAGAGCTTTAATTGACTGTGAGACTGGGGAACTCAAGATGAGGCGGAATGATGAAGAAATAACATTCAATGTGCAGAAATCTATGAGGCGACCAAGTGAGTTCGCCAATTGCTCTCTTATTGATGCCGTGGATGTAATTGTAGAGACCGATGATGAAAGGCTGACTATTAAGGACCCCCTTGCTGCATGTCTAATGAATTTGGATGAGGTAAATAGAGAGGATCTGGCTGAATGGGTGTTGGCAATAGAGGGTAGAGGGTCTGGGATAGGACCCTAGAGTTTGAGCCATTGAACTTGGAAAATCGAGAAACTCCTCCAGCCAAGACATCCATAGAAGAACCACCAAAGCTGGAATTGAAGCCATTGCCCGCTCATCTCAGGTATGAATTTCTTGGACCTAACTCCACATTACCTATTATTATCTCATCTAGTTTGTTAGATGTGCAGGCTCAACAACTATTGCAGGTACTTAAGGAGTGCAAGACTGCCATTGGGTGGATCATGGCAGATATCAAGGGAATCAGCCCCGCCTACTGTATGCACAAAATTTTACTGGAAGAGGGACAAAAACTTCCAGGGAACATCAAAGAAGGCTGAACCCCAATATGAAGGAAGTGGTGAAGAAAGAAGTAGTCAAGTGGTTAGATGCGGGAATCATTTTCCCAATTTCTGACAGCAGCTGGGTTAGCCCAGTTCAATGTGTTCCTAAAAAGGGTGGCATGACGGCAGTTAAGAATGATAAGAATGAATTGATCTCTACAAGAACCGTCACGGGCTGGAGAATTTTCACGGACTATCGAAAGTTAAATCTAGCCACCCGGAAAGACCACTTCCCACTTCCCTTCATTGATCAGATCTTAGACAGATTGGCAGGGAGGTCACATTTTTGTTTTCTAGATAGGTACTCCGGGTACAATCAAATTTACATTGCATCGGAGGACAGAGAGAAGACCTCTTTCACTTGCCCGTATGGCATTTATGCCTTTCGGAGGATGCCCTTTGGACTATGCAACGCACCCGCCACATTCCAACGGTACATGATGGCCATATTCACTGACATGGTAGATGACATAATGGAGGTATTCATGGATGACTTCTCAGTGGTGGGGAACTCATTTGATGGGTGCCTGATAAATCTGACTCGGATGCTGAAACGGTGTATCGAGACTAATCTGGTTCTGAATTGGGAGACGTGCCATTTTATGGTACAAGAGGGCATAGTCTTGGGACACTGGGTGTCAAGCAAAGGAATTGAGGTGGATCGTGCTAAGGTAGATGTGATAGCAAAGCTACCCCCTCCAACTTCAGCCAAAGCAATCAGAAGCTTCCTCGGGCATGCCGGTTTCTATCGGCGATTCATAAAAGACTTCTCAAAGATCGCCAACCCTCTCTGTAAGTTGTTAGAAAAAGATCAGCCTTTCTTGTTTTCTGATGATTGCAGGGTAGCATTCGAGGAGCTGAAAAAGAGGCTGGTCACAACACCTATCATAGTTGCCCCCGACTGGGAGCAACCGTTTGAACTCATGTGTGACGCTAGTGACTACGCAGTGGGGGCAGTGCTGGGCCAACGGAAGGACAAGCTGATGCATCCAATATACTATGCTAGTAGAATGATGAGTGGAGCCCAGCTGAATTACACTGTGACTGAGAAGGAGATGTTGGCCGTGGTGTCTAAGCCGCGCTTGATTCATTGGGTGCTGCTGTTATAAGAATTCAACCTTGAAATTCGTGACCGTAAGGGCACAGAAAATTAAGTCGCTGATCATCTATCACGACTTGAAGGAGCTGAAAAAGCAATCGAGGTCGAAGAGATCCTGGAAACCTTTCCAGACGAGCAGCTGCTCGCTACTAATCTTGAGGAAGCGCCATGGTATGCAGACTTTGCTAATTACCTGGCCAGTGGTATAGTTCCTCATGACCTCTCATCTGCCCATAGAAAGAAATTTTATCGTGATAGCCGCATGTATTATTGGGATGAGCCTTATCTGCTCACAATATGTATTGACAATATGATCCGGAGGTGTATCCCCGAGATAGAACAATCTTCTGTTTTTTAGGCTTGTCATGCATCGGCATATGGAGGACATTTTGGAGGAGTCAGGACAACAGCTAAAGTGCTCGAGGCTGGATTTTTTTGGCCAACAGTGTTTAGAGACGCACACCTATGGGTAAAGGGCTGTAATGATTGTCAGAGGACTGGGAACATTTCCCGTCACAACGAGATGCCCATGAACCCGATTCTAGAGCTGGAAGTGTTTGATGTCTGGGGATTGACTTCATAGGTCCCTTCGTCAGCTCCTTTGGAAATAAATACATACTGGTTGCTGTGCACTACGTGTCCAAGTGGGTAGAAGCTACTGCGTTACCCACTAATGATGCAAGAGTAGTGGTGGGATTCCTGAAGAAGAACATATTCACCCGATTTGGGACACCACGAGCGATTATCAGCGACGGAGGCACTCACTTCTGTAATAGAGCCTTCGAAAAGTTGCTTGCTAAGTATGACGTGCGCCACAAGGTGGCCACTCCGTATCACCCGCAAACTAGTGGGCAGGTGGAAGTGTCCAACAGAGAAATCAAGAGTGTATTGACCAAGACTGTGAACGCCACAAGAACTGATTTGGGCGAGGAAGCTAGATGATGCACTCTGGGCCTATAGGACTGCATTTAAAACACCAATTGGTATGTCACCATATAAGTTGGTGTTTGGAAAGGCTTGTCACCTACCAGTGGAACTTGAACATAAAGCGTGGTAGGCACTGAAGCAGTTGAACATAGATATTGAAGCTGCAGGCACAACTAGAATCACTGAGTTGCATGAGCTTGACGAGTTCAGACATCTCGCTTTTAAGAGCACAAGATTGTACAAGGAAAGAATGAAGAGGTTACACGACCAGAACATTGCTGAGCGACATTTCAAACCCGGGGACATGGTATTGCTCTACAACTCAAGATTGCGGCTGTTCCCTGGTAAGCTTAAGTCAAGGTGGTCTGGTCCGTTTCGAGTGGTTAAAGTATTCCCTTCAGGTGCTGTAGAGATCGCCGCTGAGAAAGACGCTCGTACATTTAGAGTCAATGGGCAGAGATTAAAACTATATGTGGGCATGAACGAGCCAAAGGAAGGGTCTGAAATCCACCTACTGAACCTCAGAGGTCGAGCAAGCCTTAAATGCGCTCACGTGCGTCGTGCCGCGATGTTAAATCAGGCGCTGCGTGGGAACCAACCCACGAATGTGTTGTAAAAGTAATTTGTAATATCATCAAAAAAAAGAGAGAGAGAGAAAGGTTGAGCGAATCTTGCGCTCGTGTTGCGTTGTGCCGCGACGTTAAATCAGGCGCTTCATGGGAGGCAACCCACGATAGTAGAATTTCTAACATGTTGCATATATGCAGGTTAGTGCGGAGGTCGATGCATCACGAGCCTGGACATACCATGGGTAAGGTGGGCCTTAAAAGAGGTAAAAATAGTGCCTAAGGGGCATAACAATGAACAAAAACCAAGAAATAGGCAGCCAGTAACGGGCCCACCGCGGTCGCAGCGTAACCGCGGTAGGACCGCGGTGGAAGGCCCTCTCTGAAGTTTTGCCAGCGCGGTCACAGTGTAACCGCGATACGACCGCGGTGGAATACCCTCTCTGAAGTTTTCCCACCGCGGTCACAGCATAACCGCGGTAGGACCGCGGTGGAATATCCTCTCTGAAGATTTCCCACCGCAGTCGCGGCGTAACCGCGGCAGGACCGCGATGGACCAAAATCGGGCCCAGGTACGCAGAAAATCAAATAATTTTTATTTTTATTTTTTTTCTTTTCTCCCCCCCCCCCTAACTTAACCTCACCTACCCACAACCCACCCCTTCCCCCAACCGCCCCTCACCACCTTTTCTTCTCTTCTCTCTCTCTTATCTCTATCTTCTCTCAAATCTCTCAAATTCTCTCCAACAAATCTTCTTCTTCTTCCCAAATCCTCTCTTCTTCTTCTCCATATTTCTCTCTTCTATTTTCTTCCACCCATCACTATTTTTTGAACCCTACCCACCACCAAACCACCCCCCAAAACGCCCACCCCCTACCCAGTAGCCACCCCCAATTTTTTCCTTTTCTCTTCTTTTTCAAGACTCCGCGGTAATCCTCAAGTAAATTGTTCTACTTTTCTTTATGTTGTATGTATTTTACATTTTGCAGTGATTATTGTAGATAATTCTTGAATTTGATTACAATGGGGTTTTATACTCCAAGTTGGTGTTGTAGTTGGTGTTTGGAGTTGTTTTGTATAAGTGTGGGGTGTAATTCTAGTTGACCATTTGTGTGTGGGGTGGGTGGTGGTAGCATGTATTGTATGTATTGATGGAAGCTTGTGGTGGGGTTTTATAGGGCAGAATTGTATTGTTGATGAGTGGTGTGGGGATAATAGTGGATGAAGTCCACTTTGGGTAATTGTTGGTGCCAGCGGGTGGAGAAGTCTGAGTATCCATCCTACTGGCACATGTTTGGCTGGCCCTGATTGTTATGATGAACTGATTGCAGGTACGATGGCCAGAAAGAAGCGAAGAAATTCAGAAAGCACTTCCGACGTGCCCACTTATGATGCCACCCGGTTCACATCCGAGGAGGCCCAGGACAGGTTCCATGCGAAAGCCACTTAGAACTTTGTCCCGGAGATTGGTATTGACAGGGCCGCCCTCCGGGTTGAAAAGTCGGATATGTACGAAGATATCCGCCGGAGGGGGATGGAGTACTTATTCGATGAACCTGACACGGCAAACCCAATAATAGTCTGAGAGTTCTACGCGAACTGCCCGGAACATATGGGTCGTGAGGTGATTGTGCGGGGCAAAGTAGTAGATGCCTCAATCCGGAAAATTTTCCAGGTCCTGCAGTTGCACCCACTCACTAGAGACAATAATTATTACCACAATGCTCTAGGGGTAGACTGGAGTACTCTGACTGACGCCTTATGCTCAGGGGGGAGGCCAATTTGGATTCAGGAGAACATGACCCTGCATTCCAAGTCATTCACCTGGGAAGCTAAGTGTTGGTTCACTATGATTTGCAGCAGATGGTTACCCACGAGCAACCCATCAGATGTGAACAGCTTGTGGGCTTTATTGGTTTGGTGCTTTGTAACCAGGAAGGACGTCGATATTGCTAAGATCATTGGAGATGAACTGATCCTCCGGTCGCCTCTGATGACTAAGGGGTTTCACTTCTATGGCTAATGTCCCAGTCAATCCTATGGATGGCACTTTACCGCCAAAAGCACCTTTCAAAGTGCCAAAGATCAAAGTGGGCAGAGATGCACCTACACACATTGACCTAGACGACGACGATGACGACCCAGCACATATAGCACCACCCAGGAGGTCTTCTGATGCAGCTGGATCCTCAAGGCAACCTCAAACTGGGGCGGATTTCTCTAGAACATACTCCAGCCGACCCTTGTTGACTGCTGTGGAGGAAGATGTGGCAGAACTTCGCTCATCTGTGGATAGCATGCATGTTCATTTGGATGCCATGTCTAGACGGCAGGCCAGATCTGAGGGCCGGGTGATGGCTTGGTTCCGTGCTCTGGGGAGGGCCTGTCACGTGGATCCCAGCACTGTCTCTAACTCAGAATGATGACCAGGGAAGTCCTCTTACCCTTCTGCTCTTTAATTGTTTTATGACATGAGGACATGCCATACTCTTTGTGTATGGCGTGGGAGACTTGGGTTAGTGTATATATGTGTTGTTGTGTATGTAGCGTAGATGTAACCGACTTGGCCCGACGACAGACACTTGTCGATAGGTCTCTTGAGGGTTAATGTCAGATGAAAAAAAAAACTAGAAAAGTTAGGAGACTCTTCCTGATGATGGACCACCTAGACAGTATTCTTGAGGGAAGTAGTCTAATCAAAAAAGCCAAAAAGATTTTTTTTCCTTTTTAGGTAGTGTAGTAATTCCCCCTTGATTTTTCTTTTGACTGCGGTTCTTTTCCAAGGGTTTTTCTTGAACCGGGTTAGGTAGATTTTTCTTTAATAGATTTTAGGACCCTTAGGACTCTTTTGGGCCAAGATAGGTTGGGCAAGAATGCATCCCGTAGTGTACATACCTGCAAATACTTAAAACGAACTTGAGGGTGCGACGCCTAGGCTCATGTGTAGACTCTTAATCTTATGCCTTAATTTTGCACACCTTGTCTTGCTTGAACACTCATGTGAATGTGTTTACCAACTAATTTGGATTGAGTTATATGCCAAGTGTGTGTGAGGTTATACACGTATTCTACGCTTGCATGCGATACCTACAACTTGCCCCGTGTGTGCGCAAAGCGAAATAGTAGTTGTTTGGTCTTAGAGATGATTTAGGAATTTCCTTGTGTAGCCCATATAATCAATAATCCACCCGTACATATTACCACAATTAACCCCTTTGATCCTATAATCCTTTTTCTTTGGCAACCACATTACAAGCCGTACCTAGTGGTTTGAATTAACCATCTATTTGAACCTTTTTCACCTCTCATGAGCACTTGAATTGTTATGAACCTTGTAAAAGTTAAAGTGTGGGGTGGTCAGTGTGGCTTTAGAGTGGAACTAGTTGAATAAGGAGAAAGGTGCACTGTTTTAAAATAGAAGAGCCACTTAATCTGAAACAAAAAGAAAAAAAAAAGATATGTATATATAATAATACTTCAATAAGTGGTGGCTCTTGATGCAAGTGTTCTTAAAGAAGAATGAGGTAATTACATTGATGTGAAAGTGGAATTTTGGGGTGACATAAGGATTAGGTTAAATTGAAAAAATGTATGTATTAAAGTGCTTAGGGAGGTGTAGTCACTCTAATATCTAAATATATCCTACCCGTCCTGTAGCCTACATTACAACCAAATGAAGACCTATTGATCTTAGACTGAGCAACTCGATTAGTAGAGTATTACACTAAGGGCAAGCTTATGGTGTATCTGTGTGGCATATGAATGTTCTTTGCTGAGAGTGAGTGAATTCTTTCTATCTACAGTTCCTTGTTGTTTGACTTCATGTATGTGGAACTTCTCTAAAAAATGTGATGTGAGGGCATTTAACTCAGGAAGAAAAAGCAAGTCTCCACTTCTGTTAGAGTACATAGAGTAAGCATGAGTGTGGCATGTCATTAGAGTCTTCATCTGAGGTGTGGCTGTTGCACTGCTTAGGTTATTCTTTCATAATAGCAGGTGTGACATAAAAAGGGTAATGCATCAAATGATTAGGCCTAAAAGTGTGGTTCAACTTGCTCGAGGACGAGCAAAGATTTAAGTGTGGGCTGTTGATAATAGGTGAATTAGACTATAATTAGATTCTAAAGAACCATATTTTTGTATAGCTTTGTTGTAAAAAGTGATAACCAAATGCTCTGATTAGTGCTTTTCATGATTTCCAGGCTATATTTAATGAAAGAAGTCGATGGAGAAAGTTTGGGATCAATTACGGAGAAAAGGAGGCCAATCAAACAATGCCCAAGAAATGCACCAAGTGAAAAGGCAGAGAAGTGCAGAAATTGGCCTGCCGCGGTCAGACCGTAACCGCGGTAGGACCGCGGCAGAGTAGAGATGAAGATTCAGAGAGCCCTCTTGGTCGCGGTCCCGGCGTAACCGCGGTGGGACCGCGGCAGAACGCAAAATAGCCAGGGGCAGAATTGTCAAGTCGGGAAAACTTGGTGTAAAACCCTTATAAGAAGTAGGATTTCGGCCACATTAGGGCAGATTTGTTTAGGAGAGTTCTTGGGCAAGAAATACAATTGTGAGAGATCACCCAAAACATCATAGTTCTTTATTTCTTCTTTTTCTTGCAATTTTACATGATAAATATTTTCGTATTTGATCTTCAAGTTGTTATGAGTAGCTACATACTTTAATCTAATGTTTTGATGGAACCTATTGAAGGATGAACTTCTTGATTACGTTCATATAGTTTACCGGTTAATCTCTATTTGTTCAATTACGTGTTTATTGTAGTTAATTGACAGGATCCTCAATTAGCTGTGCCTATTTAGTGCGCATAACTCGGGAGAGAGTGTATATTTAGGTAATTATTGAACAACACCACTCCCAAAAGTATAAGAGGGATCTATAATTGCGGGTTTAAAGGCGGGATTAGGGATAACGAAGCCTTGGGTGTGATCTAAAGTGAGCTGTAATAATCAAAGCCAGCTAGCGTAACTCGGGAGAGTGCGTCTGGTAAATTATCGCAATTACTCGGGAGAGATTTACGGTAATAAGAGTACTCATGATTGATAGAGATATTTTGGTGAATCTATACGTAACGTAACCGGAAGGGATTCCATCAATAGGGGAAATCACTACCTTAGAACCTTTTCATTATTATTTACAACCTAGCATATTTAGTTTACGGCTGTTAGTTATTTACTTGCAATCTTAGTTAGTAGAAATACCATCAACTATTGTTTACAAAGTTTGGAAAATTGATTATAAAGGATTTAGTGATTCCGACAAAGGTAATTAATAGGTTAATTCTCTGTGGGATTCGACACCGGACATGTAAATCGGATTATATTTGCAACGACCGCATTGTCCTTTTTAGAAGGCATAGTTGGGCGTGATCAGGCCCACCTGGAGAACAAGAGAATACAATTTCAAGTTTTGGCAATCAGGCGCCCACCTGGATAACAAGGGAATGCAATCCAAGTTCTGGCAATCAGGCGCCCACCTGGATAACAAGGGAATGCAATCCAAGTTCTGGCAATCAGGCACCCACTTGTAGAACAAGGGGATTCATTTCAGAGTTACTTTCAATTCGCAAATTTAAGAAGCATCAGGAGCCCGCTGAAGAACATGGTCCATTTTTCAGTTTCATATTGAAGATCAAGTAGAGATTCAAGGAAGATTCAAGACAAGAAGTAGATAGGATCTTGTATTTTTCTTTTACTTTTGCTGTAATTTTTCCTTTTATTTTTGATGTAATGGCAGGAACCGCGGACCGGAACCTCGATGGCACTTCACTCGACTCTCCACCTCGGTATACTCCCTCATCTCATTCACTTCTGAACTACACGTGGCCTGATTCCTTTATAGCCAAGGATATGTAGGAAGCTCAGATACCAGGGATCGATCACATTCTCTTCCTTTCTCTTAGTTTTTGGTCTTTCGAAATAAGGGTCGGGTCAAAAAACCTGTCTAGTCGTTCTTTGTCTGAACATAATTCGTATTTTCCAGTCAAAGAGGGGCAGATGTAGACATGTGATTTTTGACCCTCCCCAAGATTTTACATATTTTAGCATTTAAATACTTAGTTTAAGCCTAATATCGTCATTTCAATTAGTTTTAACTTTTTTTTATCAAACAAAATTTAAAATTACAAAAATATTTTCTTTTATTTGGCTAATTGATATTTTATTTAGTTACTTTTAGCTTATCTACCTTACATAAAATTTGAAAATACAAAAATAGCTCCACTATGTTTTCAAGGATATTAGTGTTTTTGGTAGTAGTATTATTTTAATTTTGCGATGATTTTAATCTAATCTTAGTTTTATTTTTTTTGATATAATCTTGAAAATACAAAAATAGTTTTACAATATAATATTATTTATTTTAATTAATTAGAATTAATTTTGTATTATATAGTATAGATTTTATATTACATTAGAAGGGGAAATTAGTGTTTTAGGCTAATTAATGGGGAGAAATTCAAAAATAGCCAGATTTACCACTGGTCGTTGAAAAATAGCCAAGTTTCAAAAGTCATCGAAATTTAGCCACTTTAAATCTGAGCGAAAACACTGTTCAAAATCTGAAAAAATACGCCCGCAAATTTTACGGGAGTTCCAGCATAAGTATGCTGGAACTCCCACAAATTTTACGGGAGTTCAAGCATAACTATGCTGGAACTCCCGTAAATTTTACGGGAGTTCCAGCAAGTATAATTGTCCAGTATAATATACTAGAGTTTGGAGCACTGGTGCTCCAGTCTCCCCAAATTTTACAGGAGTTAGCAAAGTATATCGATCCAGCATAATATGCTGGAGTTCGTACACAAATGCACCAGAACTCCCGTATATTATACTTGACCCGTCCCTGTTGCAGCAAAATAGTGGCTATTTTTCATTGACTTGGTAAAGGCTGGCTATTTTTCATTGACCACTGTGAAAACTGGCTATACCATGATATTTTAACTATAAAGTTGTAAAGGCATACTGGACCGACAAGGACGGGAATTATAAAATTTGAGCTTGGATCGATTTTCTTGGTTCTTTATCTTGCTTTGTTGCTTTTGTTCGCTAGGAGCATGCTTAGGCCGACCACACTTGGATAGGCAAGCTTTAGGATTTTATTAGTACTGAGGCAAGAGGTCGTTCCTTTAGTTGAATATATCCGGGGAATGCCCTGAGGAATTTGTATATATTTTTATCCGGGTATGCCCCGGAGTATTTGTATTTGAAGGCCAGCGATGGAACACTTTGAGGAAGCATAGAATAGTATTTTTATTTTTACTTTTATTTTTATTTTATTAGGTGGGGACGACCTCGAGCCTCTTTGATTGTTTGTTTTCTTTTTGTGTGTTTTTACCTCAACTTCAATGTTTTAGAAGCCAACTAGATCAAGTATGCAACCGTACTAGTTACGGGACTTGGGGAGTGCCTAACACCTTCTCTCCGAGTCAAATGAACCCCCTTACCCGATTCTCTGGTGCGGACCTGGTTTTAGAGTCTAAAATGTTTCAAAGGAAAAAATCATTTAAAAAAATGGTGACCTGACACACCAAAATCAAATGCTAGGTGGCGACTCTGAGTTATTTCCTTTTGAACACAAATTTTGTCACTTTTTAATTAAAAACCCTTTTCAAGCTTTACAAAATCTTTTTATTAATTTAAGAGGGTTTAGTGAGGTTTGGTAAAAAAAAGGGGGTGTGACAATTAGTCAAAATATATGAGAAGCAGAAGATTAAACACAAACAGTCATCAAACAATTTGTAAAAGAAATTCTGGAAACCCTAGTTTAAGAAAAGATGAAAATCACTTGAAAATCAACGATTCTTGTAAAGAATCTTAGGGTTGTTTTAAAACTTGCATAAAACAAACCAAAATCACCTCAGATCTGTACGGATCTAAGAGGTTTTAGAAAAAGAAATTAGGGTTTCGAAGAGAACGACACAGAGATGAAGAAACATACTGAAAAACCCATAGATCGTAGCCAATATAAGACGATCTTACTCGGAATCACACCGGAATGGTCTGAAACAGGCGAGAGAAGAACCATAGATGCAAGTCACTAGCCCTGGTCCCTTGAAGGCCCTGGAGATGGCAAGAATGACGTGAGGGAGGCCATTGGAGGTCTGAGAGGTGGTGAGAGGTCATCAGAGATGGCCATAGACGAGTGACGACATTTGGAGATTAGGGTTAGGTTAAGAGCGTTTGAGAGCAAATAGGGGTATCAGGGCGGCGGGTAGTATAGAAATGATAGGGTGGGGGGGGGGTCTTTTGGTTTAAATTAGGAAGGGGGAAACCTGGATCATTGATCAAAACGATCAACGACTAGGATTCGGCCGGGTATTGGGTTGGGGCAGGTATTAGGCTTGGGGTTTCTGGGCTGGTTCAAAAGGGTTAAAATTTGGCTAGTTGATAGGCTAAGTTTTAAATGAAAAGGGGCTATTTGTTAAATACAGAATTAATTGCTAATATAATTTCACAAAATAGTTAATAAAATTATACAAAATGATTTTCATGCACGGAAATGTTTTAAACCAATTACTTAATATTTTCAAAATATAAAAGGCTATTTTCTGGTAAAATAATATGATAATGTATGCATAGGCTATAATTGCAAAGTAATTGCAATTGCGTCCTAAAAATGCAAATATGGCTATTTGTGCAACAATTGAAACTTAATACAAATATAAATGATAAAATAAAATCACAAAATTATTATAAACTATTTGAGATGCAATCAGTGATTGTTTTATAAAATAAATGCTGGAAGAAATTATTTAAAATATTGAAAAATGCAGAAATTGTATGAAAAATGCTAATTGATGCCCAGGCATAGTTTTGAAAATATTATGGGAAAAATTGGATATCAACAGTAACTAATAATCTGTGCCAAATTTAGGGGGGGTTTAAAGGTATTCTGCATATATTTTATATTGGTTGGAGCAGTTGGATGTAAAATTGCTATTGTTTGCTTTATTCTATATTTATTATATTTATTCATTGAAACGGCAACCATTGGCACTCGTTTGGAGTTTTTGACTAAAATTATCTCTTATCTATGAGAGTAGATTCATTTTTCTCCTTCAAATATAACTTAGGGGCATCTTTAATTTCTTAACTTTGCTAGGTCCAGTTATGCTTTTCAAATATAACTCAGGGCATATTTAATTCCTTAATTTTGCTAATATGGAACACATATAGTCACACAAACATAATCAAGTTAAAAACTAACGGAAGGGACAATTTTCTAATGGTGGTCTCCATGAAGCTTCTTAAATGATATCCCTGTAGGTTCTGTAATTTTATTAGTTTAAAATAGAGACAACCCCACCTTTAACCAACATTCTATTCCGACTCACACATGGAATTGATGGGACCACCGTACTTAATATTAGTAACAGTGGTTTGAAATAGGTTTTTAATGTCGGTAGTGTAATAAAGAATGAGTACTAAGACTGGGCGAGTAATTGCTAAGAAATACCTCTTAGTGAAGGTGAAATTAAAACGCCGATTAAAGGAAAATCGGTCCTTGACGTTGTCGATTTGGATGTGGAGCGAAGTGGAGATTTGGGATGGTCATTTACACGTTCGTTATGCTGGATCAAGTTCTCTCGATCATCTTCTTCGTCAGATGATTCTCTATCCCCATCATATTTTTACGAATTTGAATGTGCATTTGGCAACTTTGATGTGGAGTATGTGTAATGACTCGATCGGTCATTTTGAGAGTGATAGCCCCGATCCCCTATTTACTACTTCCCCCATATCATTTTCTGCTTATGTGACTTGCCGGGAAGTTTGGTTTTGGTTTTTGGAGTGTTTTGGGACACTAGTCCCTAAAGGGAGGCTTAAAGTCTTAGAATTTTGACTGTAGTCGGAACAGTATGAAGACGACTCCGGATTGAAGTTCCACCGATTCGGTTAGCACCGTTTGTGATTTTGGGCCTAGGGGTGTGCCCGGTTTGTATTTTGGAGGTCTGTAGCTTATTCAGACTTGAAATGGCGAAAGTCGAATTTTGAAGATTTTGACCGGTAGTGGACTTTTTGATAGCGGGGTCGAATTTCGTTTCCAAAAGTTGGAGTAGGTCAGTTCGGTTGAATATGACATATGTACAAAATTTGGGATCAATTGGACATGGTTTGATAGATTTCGGCATCGGTTGTAGAAGTTTGAAAGTTTCAAGTTCTTTAAGTTTCAATTGGAGGGTCATTCGTATTTTTAGCGTTGGTTGGTGTTATTTGAAGGCTTGACTAAGTTTGTACGGTATTTTAGGACTTGTTGGTATGTTTGGTTGAGGTTCCGGCGGCCTCAGTTGTGTTTCAGGGTTAGTTTTAAGCGTGTCCGGGTATTTTAGCGCTTTGATGTTGTTCTGGAACGTGGGAAGTGCGGACTGCACAATTTCCATGTGCGGCGGCACATTTTCGAGTGTTGTAGCAGATGAAAAAGTGCTGCAGCTAACAAAAATATGCAGACCATAGAGGAAATTGCGGACCGCACAATTTTATCTGCGGCTGCACTTCGGTGGTTCCGCAGGTTCGCTAGTACGACTTCGGAAGCTTATATCTTTTAATCTACAAGGAATGTGGAGATGATTCTAAAAATAAAAGTTGTAGCCCTTCGTGTCTAGTTTCCATAAAGGTAAATAAATCATCATTTATATATCTGTAGAGAAAGTTATAGCCCATTTATCGAATCCTGGTAGTGAAGAGGTTGTGAAGTGCGGCCACACAATTTTTGTGCAACCGCAGAAGCTAGGATGTGCACCCGCACTTGGAATTGTGCGGACCTCACATTCAGAGGTCAGATTGGGTACTATATAACCAAGGTTTAGGGTATTATTTTATTTTTGGACTTTGGGAGATTGGTTTGAGACGATTTTTCGTGGGTTTTTCAAGAAATTCTTCGGGGTAAGTGATTCTAACTCGGATTTGGTTAATATACACGAATATATCACTGATTTCATCATTTAGTTAGTACTTTGAGATGGAAATTTGGGAAAAATTGTAGAAACGTCATAAACCATAAATTGGGGATTTGAAGGCCGAGTTGTGATCAGAATTGGCTAATTTTGGTATGGTTGGACTCGTGAGTGGATGGGTGTTCATATTTTATGACTTTTACCCGATTCCGAGACGTGGGTCCGGGGAGGCTTTTTAAGGTGATTTTTAAATTTCTTTTTTAAGTCATGATCTAATTAATTAGATTAGTCTATTATAGTTATACTTATGATATGTAATTGCTTTTGGCTAGATTTGGGCCATTCAGAGTCGGATATTCGTAAAAAAAGCATTATTATTGAGTGATTGAGCTTGGTTCGAGGTAAGTGGCTTGCCTAACCTTATGTCAGGAAACTTCCCTTAGGATTGGTACTGCTTTACATATGTGAGTGCCGTGTACGTGAGGTGACGAGTATGTACACGGGCAAATTTTGTAATAACCCTGATTTTCACTGAATAATAACCTGTTCTTCTTATTATTTGAGTTAAATTAGCATGTGTAGTATCCTGTTAACTTAGAATTGCATGTCTACTTGCCTTAATTTCTTATCGGAACTATGTGCAGAATGTTTAGTTAAATTTCTTGTTTTCCTTGACTTTTGCTTAGTCTACGTTGTAGGTTCTCTTATTATAACTGTTATTTCTGTTGTTTGAGCTGCATGTTTACTTTGGGACTACGTAACGGTATTCTGGTAGATCCCCCTGTTCTGCATATTTACTTTGGGACTATGAAACGGTATTCTGGTAGATCCCCCTATTTTGCATATTTACTTTGGGACTACGGAATAGTATTCCAGTAGATCCCCCTGTTGTTATCTCTGTGTACTGAGCTGTTGACTTTCTATGATTTAATTCTTATTAAATTTCAGTACTTATTTTTACTGCAATATTTTGTTCTGTCATAGTTTATTATATATATACCACTAGGGCCCTGACCCGATCTCGTCACTACTCGATTGAGGTTGGGCTTGTCACTTACTGGGTATCGTTGTGGTGTATTCATGCCCTTCCATGCACATGTTTTTCGTGTGCAGATCCAAGTACCGCTTATTAGCTGCATTATCAGTGAGTCGAGGCATTTGTAGAGACTTTAAGGTATATCTGCCGTGTCCGCAGACCTTAGAGTCCCTATCTACCCTTCCCCATGTCAAACACTTCTTGTATTTCCTTTTGTTAGACTCTGGAGTATAGAAACATTGTTTTCTTTCTGTAGCTCGTGACTTACGATATTCCGGGTTTTGGGAGAGTTTATGTACATTTCGAGAGTGATCGTGGTATATGCCGAGCGCCATCTTAATTTCTTATTTTAATCTACCTGTAAACTTCTAGCTTTTTTGTTTTCATTTCATTTCCGCAAAAATGTTAGGCTTACCTAACAATAGAGACTAGGTGCCATCACGACGGTTCACGTAGGGAGAACTTGGGTCGTGACAAGTTGGTAACAGAGCTCTAGGTTCATAGGAGTTGTGAGTCACAAGTCAGTTTATTAGAGTCTCGCGGATAGGTACGGAGACGTCTGTACTTATCTTCGGGAGGCTATGAAACTGTTAGGAAAGTTACGCTTCTTTCATTCCTATCATGCGAGCTTATTGATCTCGGAGTTTGATTTTTTATCATTCCATTCTCTTGCAGATGGTGAGGATACGAACTGTTGTTACCGATGATGATTCTCCCGGAGCAGGTGTCGCTAGAGGATGATACAGAAGCAGAGGCCACGAGTAGTGCGCACTCCAACTAGAGCACCTACTAGAGCAAAGGTTGAGGGGCCGCCAGTAGCTCCAATTAGGGGGCAGGTACCGGAGGCGCCTGGTGTTATCTGGACTTCCGGAGACCTTAGCATGTTTGGTAAATTGGTTCTGGCGGAGTTGATTCTGGTTGTACCACTTACTTTACAAACCGGAGGAGGGACCTAGACTCCTGCCGCCCACACTCTAGTGTAGCGAGTTCACGTTGGTCAGGTTCCAAGTGTCATGGCAACACAGTCTGTTGTCCCATTTCAGCAGGTGGTAAGGATCACTTGCTGGGTAGAGGACAGGTGGGTCCAGGAGAGAGAGATGACAGACAAGGTTAGGAGAGAGAGTACAAGGAGGCGAGGAGACCTTATAGACTAGAGAGATCCACTGGTCCTTATTTTGGAGGCAGGGTACAACATGGTAGATGTTTTGTGGGTCAGCCAGTTCAGTTGCGTTTCAGGATTCGCATAGTGTTTCGGGTGTTCATGGGTCTAGGGTACCCGTACCACACATTCCCACAGCTAAATCAGCAGGGAGGTTTTTTTTATTGTGGCGACACTCGCCATGTGATGAGGATTTGCCCCAGACTTAGGAGGGGTGCACACCGATAAGTAGGGATTTTGACCTCTTATTTACCCTCTTTTACTTGTGTTTTAGGTCAAAAATGCTTAAAGGTTTTCTCGAAAACTAATAAAATGTGTTTTCTTACATGAATATTACAATATGAGCCAAAGGAATCAAAAATCAACTCATAAAGGAGCAAAAGTGAACAAGAACCAAAACAGGGCAAAAAGACCAACTGTGCGGACTGCATAATTTTGGTGCGGCCGCAGAAGAAAGTTCAGAGACTGAAAATTAAGCAAGCAATGGTGCATAGACCGCACCAATATTTTGCCACCGCAGAAGGCTATGTGCGGCCGCACCCACAATTACGCGGACTGCAGTAGACAAGATTCAGATAGTTGATATTTTGGGAAGCTGAAGGAGTGCGGACCGCACAAATATTGTGCGGCCGCAGGATACCAAGTGCGGTTGTACCCACAATTGTGTGGACCGCAAGAGAGAAGAATCAGAGAGCTGGTTTCAAGTCCAAAGTCAAGGAGTACCGACCATACATTTTTATGCGGCCACTTAATCAAGAGTGCGGCCGCACTCAGAATTGTGCGGTCCGCAGAAGTCCAGGAAAAGCCAAAAATCAAAGTCAAAGAATGCGGACCGCACCATAATTATACGGCCGCAGAATCAAGTGTGCGACTACACTCAGAATTATGGAGCCGCACAACCTCCGCAGGGTTATTTTTGTCAGATATTTTCAGCTTAGTATAAATAGAACTTTTTGTCATTTTTAGGTTAAGTTATGTTTTAGAGGAGCACCTGTGTAGACTTTCTTTACTGATTTTGGCAATTTTGTACTAGATTTGTCTTTAAACACTAGATTTTCATCCAATAATCTAATATTATGGATTCTATCTTCAATTCTTCTTTGATTTATGCAATTTTCATGAGTAGCTATGTTAGTTTGTATGAGTCCACCAAACAGTAGAGTACCTGGTCCTCTATGAGGTTATGTTGAGAATGCTAATAAATCTGTAAGTAAAAGAGACAAGGGATTTATACGTGTAAAAATCTCACACAAGAGGACAAAAACCATGACCTACACTTGTAGGCTTTCAACTTCACTAACTTGTAATCTCACAATTACAAGCCACTTTGTAATAACTCTATTACAAAGACTTCAACTTGACTAATTTGTGATAATCTTACCACAAGCCACTTTGTGACTCTCTAGTTACAAAGACTTTAAAAATATGACTAAACCTAGTCACAACATAAACTCGAAAGTTTATAGATTTAGGTTTTCCTAAAACATAGCTTCTAAGAAGGCAAGATAGGAGTTACAATGAAGAACAAATAACAAGATTACAACTCAACTATGGATACACATAGACTCATTATGAAACTAATCCTTTAGTGGAGTTGTTTTTTTGTTCTTGACACATCAGTGACTTCAATACCGGATGAACACTTTAATTCTTGATAGAATATCACTGAATGCACACGTGAATATCTTGTGCCTTGCACCAGGTTGTTATACTTTAAAAGACATCACAATGGTGATGTCAATTCTAGGTACACGCTTCTTCCCAATGAGAAGTGACTGCTGCACTATCTGCTACACTGTCGCGTGTACAGTTAGTTTTGTGCAGTTGTGTTCTAGCTATATAGTTGACTTGTACTTATGTCAGAGAACCCTAAGGGACCAGGTCCCTGTTGTGTTCCTCTTTGTAACAGTTGCGGACAGTCAGTTTCTGCTGTTACGTTCCAACTGTACAATTGACTTGTATTTCTGTCACAGAACCCTAAGGGACCAGGTCCCTGTTGTGTTCCTTTTGTAACAGTTGCAGACAGTCACTGACTTGTACTTCTGTTGGAGAACCCTAAGGGACCAGGTCACCAGGTCCCTGTTGTGTTCCTCCTTGTGGTTGTTCACTCATTTGCTAGAGATCAGACTGCACATTGTTCATTTGAAATATATACCAGGTGGGTCAGGATCTCTATCTGGTTCTTAACAATAAGTTTGTTAAGATCATCAAAACATAAGAAGTATAAGGCAAAGACACTGAAAAACCTATCAATTTCCCCCTGTTTGATAATGACAAACTTAGGCATTGATAATATTTGTTTAGAGCAGAAATAACCAGATGAGTACTAGAAACTACGCAAGTTCCTCCTGACCTTTTTCTTTTGCTTCCCCCTTAATTAGATCCCCTGTATTTTTCCCTTGTATTTTTTATGCAAGTTCTCCCTTAACTTTTCCCCATTTTTGCATCATTAAAAAGATACACAAGCAGGCAATCAGCATAAAAAAGTCTAACACAGCCAACTTGTGCCACATATGTGCACACAACATGACAGAAAAGAGAAACCAGAGGAAAATAACACTGTACAGGCAACAAAAGAGTAGTTGTTTCATTAATATTAACAATGGATTGAGCAAAACAAGAGCAGTAATGGTGAAATACAACATTCTATCACAAAAAGACAAACCAAAAGAAAACATCAGCCACGAAACATTAGAGCAAAAGAGAGCTGGCCCCTGAGTGGATCCTAGGGGGTACTAGGAGAGAGAGGCTTGGAAGATGAGGCAGTAATGGTTTTGAGAACCAGGTCCAATCGGGCATTTGTAGACAGTTGTTCTTCAAGAAATTTTGCGCTAAGCTTATCATTTTCCTTTGTTAGGCGGGCAACTTTTTCATTATTAGAATTGGGTCCTTTAACTGCTTGACTGAGCTGAATTTCCAGTATGGCATTTTGAGCCCTCAACCTTCTGATCTCTTCAGAAGCTGAATTTTGCGCATTGATCAGCTGAGAAATGGTCGAGATGCTTCCACCAACTCTTTCTACGCACTCACATTCTTGCTAAGTGGTTTTAGAGAAGGTTTGCTTGCGTGTACCCACTTTGTGATTACCCAAGGGGACCTTGTAGAATCTGAACACTTGAGTGAGGAGAAAGCCATATGGTAGCTTATGATTCCCACCTTTAAAGTTTACCACCTTTTGCATATGATCTATCATGATTGCTGGTAGATTAATTGGGACAAACTCATCAAGCGCTTCCATTAAAACCATATTCGATTTTGTAGCAATAGACCGCCTCTCAGAACGAGGAAGAGCACCTTATTGACCAGTTCAAAAAGAAGTTGATACTCAGGAAGTAATACCTTCTTATGCACATGTTCCCCCTGCTGAATAGCTTGTTCTTTCATGATAGCTCTCTTAAAGTAGACACCACAGACACCTTTGACTGAGGACATTCCTTCACATGGAATTTTAGGAACCTTACCCAATGCTGAAGCAATGAGTACAATGTCTACTCCATTTACTAGCGCACATATATGACTCCCTCAACAGTGAAGATGGATGCGTAGAAATTTTGTACATCATCTTCATATACCAGAGGCATGCTCCCCTGAAACAAGTGTTCCCATTACTGAAATTTCACTATCTCCGGAATTTGTCTCATACCAGCCATCTGTGAAATCACTGGGCCAAACATACGATCCCACAAGACTTTCTGAATTCTTAATCTCTCCTGCCACATACAACTGTCACTAGGCATGGTCCTCAGAAGACCAAGTTCCCTTATAGTTTCCCGTTTTCATTTTCTAGATCTTTTAACAGACTTTCCTTTTCAACTTACTAGCTCCACAGTATCATCTTCAGACATGGCTTGCTCAACTGGACTCCTCTTAGACTTGCTGCTGCCCTTCACAGATGCACCATTTTGTTTCAAAATAGCTTCATTGGAAGCTTAATCCACAAACTTTTGAGCTTTTATAGATTGTTTCACTAAGAAACCAGTTTCCTTTAAAGCATTTTTGTCAACTCCACCTACTGGAACTCTCTTATTAGTGACAAATTCCCCTTGATTCATCAACCTCTTTTTCCTTGTCTTGACACTCCTCCTACTATTAATGTAGACTCGAACCCCTCTTTCTGCTACGAACTGATAGTGGGTGCCTTGGAGGAGGATTCTAAGAGCTTAGAATGATCAGGAGGTGCAGGAGTGGGTTTACCTGGAAGAGAATCAGGTTCTTCAGCAGGATTTTTCTAGGAATGTCTCATGAGAGAAAGAGCCGAGGAGTACTATGGTTCTTACATCGCCTAGGAATGGAATTTCTTCCCCATGATACTCAGATGAGAGATATGCTTCTTCATTTATTAGACTTTCAGTAGTGATAGCCATGATGTTATGCGCTGCTTCCTTTTCTGGTGACTCTGTGAGAGTCACTAAGTCCAAAATGGAGGAGTTCAGATACTAATCAGGATCATCCTTAGAGACCTCTAACACTTGAGAGGTAAAACCTCCTGAGTGTTCTTTGATGAGATTAGAGGAATGACGAGACATAGGGTTTTCAATACATGGAAGGGAAACAAGGTTTGTCAGAAAAGGAAAAATTATAGTAAAAGAGGAGGAACCAGGTCTGGATGCAATAGTATTGGAAGGAGTGGAATAGTGAATTTCAGGGGATGATTTTAAGGATGAAAGGGAAGTGGGGGTGGTGGTTATAGTGGGAGAGGGAAGCGATCGTTCCATTGTTATTATAGGAGTAAAGTGAGAAAGAGAAATGAAGAGAGGATCACAGATATATAGAAGAGATGAAGTTTCATGACTTGCTGTGAGAGAGAAAGAAGGTTTTATTGGAAGAAGGACTAATGATGAGAAGACAGAGAAACGGGTTCTAAAAACGGTGGTAGGTTTGTGGGAAAACCTTATCGTGTAGAGGGGATAGAGGGATTTGAAAGACAAGACATGACATGCAGACTATGAAAAGTCGGATGATATGGAAGTTGAGTTAATTTTGTTAACATTTTTGAGAAGGCATGCAGAACAAACACATTACTACTAACCTGTTGTACAGGAACCTGATGCCCGAACAATTGTTTCGAAAAAGGTTTTAGCAGCTCTTCTTTCACAGTTCATAACTCTACCTTTAGCTTCTATGATCGTCATGCGTGTTTACCTACAACGGTATCGATGTGAGTTAGGCTTGGCCAGAAAACAATTTAGCTAATTTTACCAGAAGGTGTTTTTCATAGCCAACTGATGGAGAATCAGGTTCTCCATTAGATTTTAATAACCCCCACTTCACCTTGTTTCTTCCAAAATGTTCCCTACTCAAGGCTTTGGTAAAGATATCTGGAATTTGGTCTTCTGTGTAGCAGGACTTTCCACAGATCAACCCTTTCTCCATATTGACCCTTAGAAGATAATGCTTCATCTCAATGTGCTTGGTCTTCTTGTTTTGAACTGGATAGAGAAGATATACCATCAAAAAATACCCCAACATCTTCCAGTTGTTGCTTAATTCATAGTGTTTGAACATCGCAGGATGGTGCCACTACATATTCTGCTTTAGTTGTTGACGAAGCCATTGAGCTTTGATTCCTTGTGCCCCAAGAGATGAGACATGATGATGACAAGTGACCCATTCTAGAAGTGCTTTTCCTGTCCACAAGATAACCTGCATAGTTAACATCAGCATACCCAATAAGGTTAAAGCTGTAGCCTGAGGGGTAATACAGGACCAGGTCCTGTGTTCTCTTAGGGTATCTCAAACTTCTTTTGGCATCCATCAAGTAGGATTCCTTGCGACTTGACTTTGAATTCTATTCTGGAGTGGAAATACATAAGAGACTGGAATTTATTTTTTTTATTCTCCAAGTCCAGAAGAAAAGGGAGTGATTATGTTATCACGTAGATAGGAGCTCTTGAGTTTCCAGTTTGGGACTGAGGTTTGATTGGTAGAGGAACTTGGTAGGTTAATTTGATTTCCCTGCACTCCTTGTTCTGTTACTTGTGGAGTGCCTCACTGTATCTCCACTCTTTCTTCAGCTTCAGTGATAATAATTGAAGTACCAGGTTCTTTGTGAGAAGTGGAAGAGGATGTTACATTGACTTCCACCTGTCTTCTTCATCTTACACATCATATCATCCTTTCCAATTGAAACCTCAGATATTCCCAGGGACTAGAAATGGTTCATTATATTGATCATCACTGTTTCCTCCTTTGTTAGAGGAAGGTGTCTCGTTGAATAGCACATGAACACTTCCTTCACCCAGTGTTCCTTTTCGTTGTAGACTTTGTGGCCTTTGCTTTGTGGGGAGTATCCCAGAAGAATTCCTTCATTGTCTTTTGCATCAAACTTCCCACGCTAGTCCTTCCCGTTGTTGAGAACATGGCATTTTTATTCAAAAGGTTCTCGGCGTTGGAAAAGTTGGAAAGCTTCTTTGACATTCAATTGAGAACATGGCATTTTTATTTCTTCATTGTCCATTTTAGTATGCTTCCTCTCATTGTTCCCTGCACATGCAAATCATGGGTTAGATTTAGGAACCCAAACTAGTTTGGGTCCCTTGTTATTATAAAAGGGATGGGTAATAGTTTTTCTAGTCCATGCAGGCAACATTCATTTCTTGCGAGCGGCACTCGGTCCCTTATTAGTAGTCACTTTGTCAATAAACACTTTATTTTTCTGAATAGATTGAGCCCCGGCCTGGAAATTTTCTTTAAAATGCCCATTATTCCTATAGTGGGTACACAACCAGTTATTAGAATAGTGACATACTTGCTGTGAGGGTTGTAAGGAGTTTTCTCCTTTTGGAACCTGATTTGCATCTTGTTTTCACTATTATTGAAATACATGGCAGTGACAGCATCTGAGGACTAGGTCCACTTCAGAGATTTCTCAATATCAATTTTTTCTCTCTCCAATTCAGCTTGAATTTGCCAATTTTTCTCAAGATCACCACATAGACTAGTTTTCACATCAGTTAATTCTTTTTCAAGCTTGACGTGTGTCTCACTAGCTAGTTCCTTCCCTTACCCAAGACTCACAGTCCTATGTTCTCTATTGAGTCTCTCAATGGTTTCCTCTAGGTCAGTTATTATCACTAAAAAATCATCCATCTCTTGCTCAGTTGCTGCAGTTTTTTCTTCTAGAGTGTGTTTCTCATTTCTAAGACCATCTATTGTTTCCTTTAAGTCAACAACCACTACCATTAGGTCATCTCTCTCATTTTCTACACTAGTTATCTTTTCATTTAGAACTTCCTTTTCTTTTTCCAAATTAGCTATGGTCTCATTTAGGTCCACTACACAGACCACCAGATCATCTCTAGATTGTTCAGCTTCTCCTAGTTCTATGGTCAGGGTCTCCTTATCATTATCAAGGTTATAATAAGCATCAATTAGAACATTTACTAATGATCTTAACTTCTTAGAAGAGTAGGATTTGAGATTTCTCTGAACATCCTTGAAATTTACCTCATCATCTTCATCTTCTTCATCATCATCAGACTGAGCCATCAGCGCAAACAGTGTTGCTTCAGTTTCCACTGCCATCATGGAGCTGTTTTCTGCATCTGGTTCCCTTTCGGGTTCAGTGAGGAGTCTCCCCAAGCAGCAAGAGCCTGTTTCACAATATTGTCTGCTGCAGTTTTTTGACTGAATCGTTTGTTTGGAACCAGGTTCCTTTTTGCTGCTTTGTCAGGGTTTTGTTTGTATTGCTCTTGTTTCACAAGTGGAATGTCTTTGATGAAATGTCCAGTCTTTCCGCACTTGTGACAGAGCTCATTGTTTCTTGCTTTTCTTGAACTGCCCCTCTTTGGTATACCACTATTCCTTCAAACCATCTTTTGAAACCTTTTAGTAAGATAGGTTATATCACTATCTTCTTCACATGAGTCACAGCTTTCAGCCTTAAGTACCAGGTTCTTTTCCTTCTTTGGCTCTCTCCTTTCACTGTCTTTCTTTCTTTTTATCTCGTATGTCTTCAGATTTCCAATCAGCTCATCCATGGTTAGAGTTTGTAGATCTTTAGCTTCAATGATGGCATTTACCTTACTTTCCCAAGAACAAGGTAGAACACTGAGGATTATCCTTACAAGCTTGTTTATGGGAATAATATCTCCAAGTGAATGAAGCTCATTTATGATGGATGTGAATCTGGTGTGCATATCCTGTATAGACTCATCATCCTTCATCTTGAAGAGCCCATACTCTGTGGTGAGCATGTCAATCTTGGACTGTTTAACCGGAGTAGTTCCTTCGTGTGCGGTTTGCAATGCTTCCCATATTTCTTTGGCAGTATCACAAGCAGAGACTCTGTTGTACTCATCGGGTCCTATGCCACACACCAAGATTTTCTTGGCGCGATAATTCTTTTCTACGGCTTTTCTGTCAATATCACTATACTCCTTTCTGTCTTTCGACACCATTGGTCTTGTTTCTTCAAGCTTCTTCATAGGAACATGTGGACTATCACAGATGATGTCCCATAGTTCTGAATCTTTGGCCATTATAAAATCATGCATGCGAGTCTTACACCATCCGTAGTACTAACCATTGAATCTAGGAGGTCTGTAGGTTGATTGTCCTTCCTCAAAGTTGGGTAGAGCAGCCATTGAGATCCTTTCTAGGTGTTAACCTTTTAGAAAGAACTCGCTCTGATACAAATTGTTAGTTTGTATAAGTCCACCAAACAGTAGAGTACCTGGTCCTCTATGAGGTTATGCTGAGAATGCTAATAAATCTATAAGTAAAAGTGAAAAGGGATTTTTACGTGGAAAAATCCCACACAAGGGGACAAAAACCACGACCTACACTTGTAGGCTTTCAATTTCACTAACTTGTAAGCTCACTATTACAAGCCACTTTGTAATAACTCTATTACAAAAACTTCAACTTGACTAACTTGTGATACTCTTACCACAAGCCACTTTGTAATTCTCTAGTTACAAAGGCTTTAAGCTTATGAATAAACCTAGTCACAACATAAACTCAGAAGTTTACGAATTTTCGTTTTCCTAAAACATAGCTTCTAGGAAAGCAAGATAGGAGTTACAATGAAGAACAAATAACAAGATTACAACTCAACTACTGATACACATAGACTCATTATGAAACTGATCCTTTAGTGGAGTTGTCTTCTTGTTCTTGACACAACAGTGACTTCAATACCGGATGCACACTTTAATAATGGAGAGAATATCACTGAATGCACACGTGAATATCTTGTGCCTTGCACAAGGTTGTTATACTACAAAAGATATCACAATGGTGATGTAAATTCTTGGTACACGCTTCTTCCCAATGAGAAGTGACTGCTGCACTCTCTGCTACACTGTCGCGTGTACAGCTGCACGCAGTCACTTTTGGGCAGTTGCGTTCCAGCTGTATAGTTGACTTGTAATTCTGTCAGAGAACCCTAAGGGACCAAGTCCCTATTGTGTTCCTCTTTCTTACAGTTGCGGACAATCACTCTCTACTGTTACATACACTGTCGCGTGTACAGCTGCGCGCAGTCACATTTGGGCAGTTGCGTTCCAGTTGTATAGTTAACTTGTAATTCTGTCAGAGAACCCTAAGGGACCAAGTCCCTGTTGTGTTCCTCTTTCTAACAGTTGTAGACAATCACTTCCTACTGTTACATGCCAACTGTATAGTTGACTTGTACTTCTGTAACAGAACCCTAAGGGACCAGGTACCTATTCTGCTCATTTTGTAACATTTGCGGACAATCACTGACTTGTAATTCTGTCGGAGAACCCTAAGGGACTAGGTCACCAGGTCCTTGTTGTGTTCCTCCTTGTGGTTTTTCACTCATTTGCTGGAGATCAGACTGGACATTTTTTATTTGAAATACATACCAGGTGGGTCAGGATCTCTATCTGGTTCTTGATAATAAGTTTGTTAGACCATCAAAACATAAGAAGCATAAGGCAAAGACATTGAAAAACCGATCAAGCTAAATCCTTAGCTAGGGTTGTGACCCAATCCTAGTGTGAGTATTTAATAGGTATTTGATTTAGGGCTTATTTGTGATTGGGTTAGTGATATTTAGCCTACTTTTTGTTACAACTCAAGAATTAATGGTTGCAAACATTGATTCATGCCTAAATAACTCAGTCTCTACTTGAGAAAAAGGGACTAAGTCTAGGAAAATATGGATAACAAGGAATTGGGGTGAATTCAAGAAATTGATAGCCCCAATTAAAGGGTTAAACCTAGAGATAGTAATACCTGACTTGAGTTAATATCACTTGCTTTGTGCAAATATCCATTTGGACTTGAGAAAGCCAAATTGGAAAAAATCACTCAAACTATCCAGAGGTATAGAGTGAGTACCCGGGTGTGATAGCTATATTACAACCCCAACTAATAAAGCTTGCGCTGGAAATTACAACCCATTAGATAACCACCTAGGTAGAAGTCATGACTCTAGTCCCTTTAATCATTTGAAAAAACCCAAAACAAAAATATTGTCCTTAGCTTTATTAATTAGATTAAATAGAGTAAAATAGAAGTAGAACACAAACCAAGTTTGTGGAAGTATAATTAGAGTCAAAACTTGCAATTAAATTAGATATACACCTAATCCCATTTGCTAACTCCCTGTGGATTCGATCCCGACCTTTCTTGGGTTTATTATTGCATCGACCTCCTCACTACTTAATAGTAGTGTGTATTTGGCCGAGATCAACCTCCACAGACTTCTCAAGCACCACATGCCCCACCAGGTCCTCAGGCCATGATTCCAGCACCGGGTGCTACTCCATCCGCTTAGCCAGCTCGAGGTGGAGGTCGGGGAGGTTGAAGTCGCCCTAGAGGGGGAGGCCAGGCCAGATACTATGCCCTTCCTACTCGTACAAAGGTTGTTGCTTCCGATTCTGTCAGTACAGGTATTGTTCCGGTCTGTCATAGAGATGCATCAATTCTATTCGATCCAGGCTCCACTTATTCCTATGTGTCATCTTATTTTGCCCCGAATTTACGCGTGTCTCGGGATTCTTTGGGTTCCCCTATTTATGTGTTACTCATGTGGGAGATTCTCTTAATATGGACTACGTATATTAGTCGTGTATGATTACTCTTAGTGGTTTTGAAACCAGGGCCAATTTATTATTGCTCAGAATGGTAGATTTTGATGTCATCTTGGGCATGGACTGTTTGTTTCCCCATTATGCTATTCTTGATTGTCGCAACAAGGCCATGACGCTGGTTATGCATTAGAATGGAGGGGTACCTTAAATTACACTCCCAGCAGAGTTATTTCATTTCTTACAACTCAACGAATGGTTGAGAAGGGGTGTGACGCGTATCTAGACTATGTGAGAGATGTCATTATTGATACCCCTATAATGAGTCAGTCCAGTACTGAGGGATTTCCCTGATGTATTTCTTGCTGATCTCCCGGGCATGGTGCCCGACAGAGATATTGATTTCGATATTGATTTATTGTCGGGCACTAAGCCCATCTCTATTCCTCCTTATCATATGGGCCCTCCTAAGTTGAAGAAGTAGAAAGAACAATTATAGGAATTGCTTGATAAGGAATTCATTAGGCCCAATGTGTCACCTTGAGGTGCTCCTTTCTTGTTTGTCAAGAAAAAGGATGGTTCTATACATATGTTCATTGACTATCGCCAGTTGAGCAAAGTTAATGTGATGAACAAATATCTATTGCCTTGTATTGATGACTTATTTGATCAGTTAGAGGGTGCCAGAGTGTTCTCCAAGACTGACTTGCGCTCAGGTTATCATCAGTTAAAGATTTGAGGGCCATATATCCCGAAGATTGCTTTTAGGACTCGATTTACTCATTATGAGTTCCTTGTGATGTCTTTGGGCTGACCAACACCCTAGCAACATTTATGCATTTGATGCAAAACATATTTCGTCCTTATCTTTACACTTTCGTCATTGTGTTTATTGACGACATTCGGGTGTACTCCCGGAGTCGGGAGGATCATGAGCAACATTTGAGGACAGTGCTTCAAACTTTGAGAGAGAAGAAATTTTTACACAGAATTCTCAAAATGTGAGTTCTGCTTGGATCCAGTGGCATTTTTGGGTCACTTAGTGTCGATTGAAGGGATCAATGTGGCTCCGAAGAAGGTGGATGCAGAGCAAAGTTGGCCCAAACCATCCTCAGCTACAGAGATTCTGAACGTTCTTCGTTTGACGGGTTATTACAATCGATTTGTTGAGGGGATTCTCATTTATTACAGTACCTATGACCTGGCTGACCCAAAAGGGTGCTCCATTCAAGTAGGTAGAGGAGTGTGAGGAGAGATTTCAAAAGCTCAAGACAGCTTTGACTACAGCCCAGTATTGATATTGCCTCCGATTTGGGGTCTTATACTATTTATTGTGATACATCACGAGTTGGTCTCGGCGTAGTGCTGATCTAGGATCATAGGGTGATTGCCTACGCATCCCGACATCTGAAGGTATATGAAAAGAACTATCCTGTCCATGACCTCGAGTTAGCTGCTATTGTTCATGCCTTAAAGATTTAGAGGCATTATTCGTATGGTGTCCCTTGTGAGATCTACACTGATCACCGGAGTTTGCAGCATCTGGTCAAATAGAAGGATCTTAACTTGCATCAGGGAGGTGGTTAGAGCTAATTAAGGATTATGATATCACTATTCTGTACCATCCTGGGAAGGCCAATGTAGTGGACGATGCCTTGAGTCGGCGGTGGGAGAGTTTAGGGAGCTTGGCATATTTACCAGCAGAAGAGAGACCATTGGCACTGGATGTTCAGGCCTTAACCAACCAGTTTGTTAGATTGGATATTTCTTAGCCGAGCTGAGTTTTGGCTTGTGTGGTCTCCCAGTATTCTCATTATGATCGTATCAGGAAGCATCAGTATGGTGACCCCCATCTGCTTATCCTGAAGGACACGGTTTAGCACGATGATTCTAAGGAGGTCACTATTGGAGATGATGGTGTATTGAGGATGCAAGGCAGGTTATTTGTTCCCAATGTAGACGGATTGCATGAGTTGATTCTCTAGGAGGCTCATACTTCGTGGTGCTCCATTCATACGGGTGCCACGAAGATGTATCAGGACTTAAGACATCATATGAAGAAGGACATAGTGGAATATGTAGCCAGATGTCTAAATTGCCAGTAGGTGAAGTATGAGCATCAACGGCCAGGTGGTTTGCTTCAGAAGTTAGAGATTTAGGAGTGGAAGTGGGAGCGGGTCACTATGGATTTCGTTGTTGGACTCCCGCAGACTTAGCGAAGGTTTGATGTAGTACGAATGATTGTGGATAGGCTTACCAAGTCAGCTCACTTCCTTCCTGTGATGACTACCTATTCTTCCGAGAAGCTAGTTCGAGTTTATATCTGTGAGATTGTCAGACTTCATAGCGTGCCTGTATCTATCATCTCTGATCGGGGCACACAGTTTACATCACGATTGTGGAGAGCCGTACAACATGAGTTAGGTACTCGGGTGGAGTTAAGCACAATATTTCACCCTCAGACGGACGGAGAGTCCGAGCGCACTGTTCATATTGTTGAGGATATGCTCTGTGCGTGTGTGATGGATTTTGGAGGTTCTTGGGATCAGTTCTTTCCCCTTGCGTAGTTTGCCTACAACAATAGTTATCAGTCCAGCATTAAGATGGCATCGTATAAGGCTCTGTATGCTAGGCAGTGTCGGTCTCCAGTGGGTTGGTTCGACCGGGCGAGGCTAGATTATTGGGCATAGACTTGGTTCAAGATGCTTTGGAGAAGGTTAAGGTGATTCAACATAGACTTCGCATAGCCCAGTCAAGACAGAAGAGTCATGCGGGACTTTGCACAGCCCAATCTAGACAGAAGAGTCATGCGGATTGGAAGGTTTGAGATGTTGCATTCATTGTTGGATAGCAGGTCTTGCTTCGGGTTTCTCCTATGAAAGGCAACAAGAGGTCTGGGAAGAGGGACAAGCTGAGCCCAAGGTTAATCGGTCCATTTGAGAGGTTGCAGCGAGTTGGGGAGGTTGCTTATGAGCTTACCTTACCTCCAGTCTAGCAGAAGTTCATCCAGTATTCCATGTTTCTATGCTCCGGAAGTATCACACCTATTTGTCTTATGTGTTGGATTTCAGCTCAGTCCAGCTGGAAAAGGATTTATCTTATGTTGAGGAGCCATTGGCTATTTGGGACAGGCAGATTCGAAAGTTGAGACCAAAGAACATTGCTTCAGTGGAGGGGTCACCCGTCGATGAGGTGACTTGGGAGACCAAACAGGATACGCGAAGCCGTTATCCTCATCTTTTCAGCACTTCAGGTATGTGTCTATGCTCGTTCGAGGACAAATAATTATTTTAAGAGGGGGAGGATGTAACGACCTGACCGTTCGTTTTGAGAGTTATATCCTCAATCCCCTATTTACTTCTTCCCCCATATCTTTTTATGCTTATGTGACTTTCCGGGAGGTTTCATTTTGGTTTTTGGAGTGTTTTGGGACACTTAGTCCCTGAACGGAGGCTTAAAGTCTTAGAATTTTGATTATAGTTGGAGCTGTGTAAAGATGAATCCAGAATGGATTTTTGTCGATTTCGTTAGCTCGGTTGGGTGATTTTGGGTCTAGGGGCATGCCCGGATTGTATTTTGGAGGTCTGTAGCTTATTTAGGCTTGAAATGGCGAAAGTCAAATTTCGAAGATTTTGACCGGTAGTGAACTTTTTGAAATCGTGGTCGGATACTGATTCCGGAAGGTGGAGTACGTCCATTATGTTGAATATGGCTTATGTGAAAAATTAGGGGTCAATCGGACATGGTTTGATAGGTTTCGGCATCGGTTGTAGAAGTTTGAAAGTTTCAAGTTCTTTAAGTTTGAATTGGAGGGTCTTTGCATTTTTAGTGTTGTTTGGTGTAATTTGAAGGCTTGAATAAGTTCGTATGATGTTTTAGGACTTGTTTGTATGTCTGGTTGAGGTTCCGGCTGCCTCGGGTGTGTTTCAGGGTGAGTTTTGAGCGTGTCCAGGCATTTCGACACTCTGATTGGGTACTATATAACCTAGGTTTAGGGTATTATTTCATTTTTGGACTTTGGGAGCAAGGTTTGAGACGCTTTTTCGTGGGTTTTTCAAGAAATTCTTCGGAGTTAGTGATTCTAACTCGGATTTGGTTAATATACAAAAATATATCACTGATTTCATCATTTAATTAGTACTTTGAGATGGAAATTTGGGAAAAATTGTGGAAACTTCATAAACCGTAAATTGGGGATTTGAAGGTCGAGTTGTGATCGGAATTGGATAATTTTGGTATGGTTGGACTCGTAAGTGAATAGGTGTTCATATTTTGTGACTTTTACCCGATTCCGAGACGTGGGCCCGGGGAGGCTTTTAGGGCGATTTTTGAATTTCTTATTTATGTCTTGATCTTATTAATTAGAATAGTCTATTATAATTATACTTACTATATGTAATTTCTTTTGGCTAGATTTGGGCTATTTGGAGTCGTATATTCATAGAAAAGGCATTGTTATCGAGTGATTGATCTTGGTTCAAGGTATGTGGCTTGCCTAACATTGTGTCGGGAAACTCCTCTTAGGATTGTTTCTATTTTAGATATGTGAGCGCCGTGTACGTGAGGTGACGAGTATGTACACGTGCAAACTATTGTGAAAACCTGATTTTCACTGAATAATAACATGTTCTTCTTCTTATTTGAGTTATATGAGCATGTGTAGTATCCTGTTAACTTAGAAAAACACGTCTACTTGCTTTAATTGCTTATCTGAACTCGGTGCATGATGTTTAGTGAAATTTCTTGTTTTCCTTGACTTTTGCTTAGTCTAAACTATAGGTTTTCTTGTTATAACTATAATTTCCGTTGTTTGAGATGCATATTTACTTTGGGACTAAGGAACGGTATTCCTGTAGATCCCCATGTTCTGGATATTTACTTTGGGACTACGGAACAGTATTTCGGTAGATCCCCACTGCACATTTATGTTTGGGACTACTGGACGGTATCATAGGAGATCCCCTGTTGTTATCTCTGTGTACTAAGCTGTTGACTTTCTATGATTTCATTCTTGTCAAATTTCAGTACTTATATATACTGTAATATTTCATTCTGTCGTAGTTTATTATATATATACTAGTATGGCCCTGACCTCATCTCGTCACTAGTCGATAGAGGTTAGGCCTTGCACTTACTGGGTACCGTTGTGGTCTACTCATGCCCTTCTCTACACATGATTTTCATGTGCAGATCCAGGTGCTGTCGCGCCCCCTTTTTTCCCTTTTGAGGGGGAAGTCCGGGTTTCGACATTCATGGGGGAACAACTCATTTCTGTTAGACCCTGTGCGTCCACCAGACTGTATAGAGAAACGGCTTCTCTATGTGTTTCTTCTGAAAATACTGATGAACCAAACTGTATTGGGATCTGGTCCAATATCAATTTGGTATAGTGCTAATTTTGTGTGAATCCACCAAATAGTAGAGTACCTGGTCCTTTGTGGGGTTCTGCTGTGAATGCTAGTAAAGCTGCATGTAAATAAGGCCGAAGATTTTTACGTGGAAAAATCCCACACAAGGGGATAAAAAAACCATGACCTACACCGGTAGGCTTTTAACTTCACTAACTTGGAAACTCCCTATTACAAGCCACTTTACAATAGCCCTATTGCAAAAACTTCAACTAACTTGTGATGCTCTCATCACAAGCCACTGTATAACTATCCTAGTTACAAAGAATTTGACTAATTTGTGATATTTCCACCACAAGCCACTTTGTCACACTACGGTTACAAAGGCTTTGACTAACTTGTGATGTTTCCACCACAAGCCACTTTGTCACACTACGGTTACAAAGGTTTTTACTTATGACTATCCCTAGTCACAACATAAACTTAGAAGTTCACAAATTTTTATTTGTTCCTAAGACAACGCTTCTAAAAAAGCAAACTTGGAATTAAAATGAAGAACATATAACAAAGACTCAACAACCTAAGGACATAAGATGTCTTCGATCTTGGATCAGGTCCTTGAGGTTGAAGAAGTTTTGTTCTTGAGAGAGGTTCTTGAGCACTTGAGAGAATTTTTGTTTTTTGTATTTGCAAGTGTTGAACCTGAATCTTGTGCCTTGCATGAGGTTTATACTACACAAGACATTACCTTAGTAATGTCACTTCACAATGGTGATGTCCAATCTCAATGGCAAGTGACTGATGCACTGTCTATTGCACTGTTGCAGGCAGTCACTTTCTGCAACTGCTTTCCAGCTATAGTTGACTTGTACTTCTTTTAGAGCACCCTAAGGGACCAGGTCCCTATTGTGTTCCTCTTTGTACAGATGCGGACAGTCACTCAGTTGCATTCCAGCTGTATAGTTGACATGTACTTCTGTCAGAGAACTCTAAGGGACCAGGTCTCTATTGTGTTCCTCTTTGTACAGTTGCAGACAGTCACTTTTCTGCAGTTGCATTCCAGCTGTATAGTTGACTTGTACTTCTGTCAGGGGAGCACCAAGGGATCAGGTTCCTGATCTTGTTTTTGTGGACACTCCCCAGATTGTCTTGAGTTGAGTCCACTGAATGGTGTTTTGTACAAACTCATTGTAGGTACACCTTGATCACGTCACTTGAAGTGATGTGAGGAATTTAGTTGGTCAAAGAATGAGTCCGCGCTGGAAACAGTACAGTGCGGCAGAATCTTTGTTTCCAGCTGTGTCCAATTGACTTTGTACTACCATGAGGAACCCACAAGAGTATTAGGTCCTTGTTTGGGTTCCTATCTCCTGAACCTATAGCAAGTTCACATTTGGATGGAAACCATAAGATATAATGTAATCCAAGTGAGTCAGGTTCCCTCTCTGGTTCTTGACATTAAGTTTGTTAGATCATCAAAACACAAGGCAAAGATATTAAAAACCTATCAATTTCCCCCTTTTTGATGATGACATACTTAGCATTGAAAACGAGGAGTTAGAGATTAGAGAGCCAGATTGAATAACAGGAGACCACAAGTTCCCCCTGACTTTATGCCCTTACTTACACATGTTTCCCCATATGTTCCCCCTGACTTTTTACTATCATTCTTGGTCTTTTATCTGGTTCTATACAGAAAGTTTGTTAGATCATCAGAACATAGATTAAAAGACCTTAAGTCCACCAATTTCCCCCTTTTTGATGATGACAAACTTTTAACATTGATGACTATTTCACTTAACCAGATAAGGTACCAGCAACTTCATATGTTGCCCCCTGACTCTATTCTTCCCCCTGACATATGTTCCCCCTGACTCTATTCTTCCCCCTTTTGGCATCAACAAAAAGACACAATCAGACAAAAAGGCATAAAGAATTCCAACAAGGCTAACTCATGCCACATATGTGCACACAATCATGATATAAAGAGAAGCAAAAGGGAAAACAATCATTGTACAAGCAAAAAAAAAGTTGTTTTATTGATAAGAAGTTTGACTGTTTCAACAGGAGCAGCAACGGTGAAATCCAACATGCCATCACAAAAAGACAAACAAATTGAAAAACAATAGCAACAAAATCATCAGAGCAAAAGATAACTGGCCACTGAGAGGATCCTAGGGGGTACTAGAAGAGGGAGGCCTGGAAGAAGAGGCAGCAATGGTTTTGATAGCTAGGTCCATGCGGACAGTTGCAGACAACTGTTAGTCAAGCAATTTCTCCCACAGGTTCTCCACTAGTTGCCTACGTCCAGAACTTATCTCATACCCGCCATCTCCTAGATTGCTGGGCAAGCGTGCAACCCCACAAGACATTTTTGAGTGCTTAGACTTTCCTGCCCAAGGCCACTGTCACTTGTAATGGTCTTTATTAAACCAGGTCCTCCCTTAGTTTCCTGCTTTTGTTTTGTAGATATTTCAACAAACTTCCTGTTCGTGTTTGCAACAGCCACAATGGCATATTTCAAAACAAATCTTTCTCAACCACAAACTTTTGTAGATCTTTTTACTAAGGAACTAGGTTCCCCCACAACATCTTTATCAACCTCAACCACTGGAATGTGTTTATCATCCACAGCTTCCCCCTATTTCATCAAACTCTTCTTCTTCTTTCGTAATACTCTGCATACTCTTCAACAAGGCAGACCCAAAAGCTTTTTTCTTCTACAACCATCTAGTTTGTTTTAGCTAAAAGAGAATCAGGTTCTTCAACAGGTTCTTCTGTGACGGTGTCATGAATCGGAGACTCAAAAGCACCAGAGTCCTTTCATCCCCTACGGATGGAGTTTCTTCAGGAACAGAGAAGAAGTAGGTTTTGCAACACATGGAAGTGAGACAGGGTTTGATGGATGAGTAGAGGTGACTGGAGATGAGGAGGAAACCGATATGGGTACAGTAGTATCGAAGATCGTGAAAAAGTGGGTTTCTCGTGATGGTGTTAAGGGAGGAGGAGATGTGGGGGTGATGTTGATGGTAAGAGAAAAAGACAATTATTTATTGGCCATGGTGAGAGAAGTGGTAGAGAGTTCTGAAGGAAAAATTAAAGTGATGCAGAGGGAGACAATCGTTTAGAACTGCTGGTCTAAAATGTCGGATGATGTGGCAGTTGAATTAATTTTGCTATCATTTTTCTTTGAACAAGCATGCAAAAAACACATTATTACTAACCTGTGGTGCAGGAACCAGGTTCCTGACCTGTTTTATTAAAAGGGTTTTTGCAGCTCTCCTCCGAAGTTCAACACTATACCTTTAGCTTCTATGATCATCATGCGTGTTTACCTGCAACGATATAGATGTGAGTTAGGCCTAGCCAGAAAACTCTTTAGCCACTTTTACCTTAGTGTGACTATCATAGTCATGTCAGCAAAACCAGGTTCTCAATTAGGTTTAAGTAATCCCAGTGCCATCTTGTTTCTCAAAGTGTTCCTTGCTTAGAGCTTTGGTGAAGATATTTGCAATTTGATCTTCTGTGCAACAAAATATTCCAATTGTTGCTTGATCCACAGTGAATGACCACATCACGAGGCAGCTGCAACATATTCTGCTTCAACTAAAGGGTAGTACAGAACCAGGTTCTGTGTGCCCTTAAAATATCTCAGAATTCTCTTAGCAACCTTCAGATGAGATTCCTTAGAATTTCATTGGAACCTTGCACATAATCTCATACTAAATACAATGTCTGGCTGCTGGCAGTAAGGTAGAGTAGAGATCCAATGATTCCCATGCTTCCATATCACGCCTTTTCAAGAGTTCTTTGATGCATTTCTGTTGACTGATACATGTTCCCTTTATGGAATGATTTACTTAAAGACCCAAAAAGACATTTAATCCCCCATCATACTCATTTCAAACTCACTTCCCATGAGTTTGACAAATTCTTCACATAATGAGTTAGCTGTAGCTCCATATATGATGTCATCCACATAAATTTGATCAATGAGCAGGTTTCTTCCCTGTTTCTTCAAAGACACTATATTGTCAATCTTTCCTCTTGTGAAGCCATTTTCCAAGATAAACTTGGGTAGTCTCTCGTACTAGGTTCTAGGGGCTTGCTTCAATATGTACACTGCCTTTTCCAATTTGAATACATGTTCAGGATGTACATGACGTTCAAAAACCTGGAGGCAGCTTGATATAGACTTCTTCCTCGAGAAAACCATTCAAGAAGGCACTCTTCACATCCATTTGGAATAAGGTGAATTCTATATGTGAAGTAAAGGCAATGTGGATCCTAATAGCTTACATGCGAGCTATTGGGGCAAAATCTCTCATCATAAGAGATCCTTCCTCTTGATTGTATCCTTGGACAGCAAGCCTTGCTTTCCTCCTTGTAGCATTTCCATGTTCATCCAGCTCATTCCTGAATACCCACCCGGTTCCTATGATGGTTCTGTCTGATGGTCTAGGTACCAGGTGCCATACCTTGTTTCTTTTAAATTGATGCGGTTCCTCTTGCATTTCAGTACTCCACTCTGCATCCTACAAGGCTTCCTTGATGTTTATTGGGTTTTATTTGGGATACAAATGCTAAGAAAGCTAGGAAATTTTTGGTTTTTTATCTTGTCTAAACTCCAGAATCAAGGGGGTGATTATATTATCAAGTGAATGGGAGCTTTTGTGTTTCTAATTTGGGACTGAATTTTGATTGGTAAAGAAACTGGGTAAGTTAAATGGATTTCCCTGCACTCCTTGTTTTGTTACTTGGAGAGTGCCTTGCACTGTATCTCCAACTCTTTCTTCAGCTCCAGTGGTAATAATGGAAGTACCAGGTTCCTCTTGAGAATTAGAAGAGATGTTGCATTGTCTCTCACCTGTCTCATTCATCTTACTCATTAAATCAGCCTTCTCATTTGAAACTCCAAATATTTCCCAGGGTCCAAAAGTGGTTCATTATCCTAATCATCAGTGTTTCCTCCTTTTTAGAGGAGGATGTCTCATTGAATAGAACATGAACACTTCCTTCCACACAGTACGCCATTTTGTTGTAGACTTTATGGGCTTTGCTTTGAGGGGAGTATCCCAAAAGGATTCCTTCATCGCTTTTTGCATCAAACTTCCCAAGTTGTTCCTTCCCGTTGTTGAGAACATAGAATTTTCATCCAAAGGTTCTCATATGAGTTATTTTTTGTTTTCTTCCATTGAGCAACTCATAGGGGGGTTTGTTCAAGAGAGGTCTGACCATGCACCTCTTTTCACTCCTGCTCAGTATTCCCATAAGAATGCATGCTTCGTGTTATTTGAACTTTGAATTTGACAGACCATGGACCAGGTCCTTCTTCATCAATATATCCAGAAGCGAGACACTTGTATCCCCCCAATCCTTTATGCCATGTCTTTGAATCATTATCAACTGCATTCAAGCAGCTCATATCACCAGCTTAGACATGAATTTCCACCTTGTTTTCTTCCCCATACCTAGAATGTACCCTTTTTTCCATTTTCCAAAGGGTACATCCCTTCCTTGCAGGGTTTTCAGTGAGAGAAAATCCATGGTATTTCCAGTCATGTGCTTTGAGCATCTGCTGTCCATGATCCATTGCAGTCCGCATCATCCCACTGTTCCCTGCACATCTAAATTATGGGTTAGATTTAGGAACCCAAACTAGTTTGGGTCCCTTATTATGATAGAAGGGATGGATAAGGGCTTTTCTAGTCCATGCAGGCAACGTTGGTTTCTTACGAGCAGTACCTGGTCCCCTGTTAGTAGTCACTTTGTCAGTAAACACTTTGTTTTTCTGAACAAATTGAGCCCTAGCCTGGTAATTTTCTTTGAAGTGCCCATTATTCCCACAGTAGGTACATAGCCAGTTATCAGGAGCTGTAACGTACTTGCTCTGATGGTTGTAAGGAGTTTTCTCCTTTTGGAACCCGATTCCTTGCTTGTTTCCACTATTGTTGAAGTACATGGCAGTGACAGCATCTAAGGACCAGGTCCACTTGAGAGATTTCTCAAGATCATTTTTTACTCTCTTCAATTCAGCTTGAAGCTTCTTATTTTTCTCGAGTTCACCATATATCCTAATTCTAGTCGTTTTCAACTCATTTTCAAGCCTAATGTGTTCCTCACTGGATATCTCCTTTCCTTTTCCAGATTTTTCAGGTTTTAACTTAGTCCAAGGCTTCACTATTGTTTCCCTTACGTCTGTAATTTCTGCCAAAAGATCATTCTTTTTTTTTTCTGAAAATTTCAATGGTTTTTTTTATGGTCAGTAACTACAACCACTAAGTTGACTCTAGTTTGTTCAAATTCTGCGAACTCTAAGGTCAAAGAATCCCTGTCCTCCACAAAACAATGAAAGGCATTGATTAATACATTACCTATATACATGAGTTTTCTTGGAGAATAGGATTTCAGACTTCTCTGAGCATCCCAGAAATTTACCTTATTGGTGTCATCGTCTTCATCATCATCTAATCGAGCCATTAAAGCAAAAGTTGATTAGATTCAGCTGATCTTTTTCTCTTGAAGTTCTTCGAGAATTCTTGCTTCAAGAGAGGATAATTTTTCATGAAGTGTCCAGCCTTTCCGCACTTGTAACAAAGATCACTGTTCTTTGATCTGTTAGAGCTGTCCCTTTTTAGCTTTTCTCCATTTATTCTGACCATCTTCTGAAACCTTTTGGTTAATTAAGCCATGTAATAATCTTCCTTGCTCGAATCATTGTTAGCAACTTTAAGTACCAGGTAGTTTTCCTTATTTGGTTCTCTCCTTTCAATAGTTGGTGGAGCAGCCATGAGGATCCTTCGTAGGTGTTAGCCTGATAGGAAGAACCTGCTCTGATACAAATTGTTAGACCTTTATGCGTCCACCAGACTGTATAGAGAAATGGGTTCTCTATGTGTTTCTTCTGAAAATACTGATTAACAAAACTGTATAGGGATCTAGTCCTATATCAGCTTGGTATAGTGCTAATTTTTTGTGAATCCACCAAATAGTAGAGTACCTGGTCCTTTGTGGGGTTCTGCTGTGAATGCTAGTAAAGCTATATGTAAATTAGGCAGAGGATTTTTACGTGAAAAAATCCCACACTAGGGGATCAAAAAACCACGACCTACATCAGTAGGCTTTTAACTTCACTAACTTGCAAACTCCCTATTACTATCCACTTTACAATAATCCTATTGCAAAGACTTCAACTAACTTGTGATGCTCTCATCACAAGCCACTCTATAACTATAAAAAGAATTTGACTAACTTGTGGTATTTCCACCACAAGCCACATTGTCACACTACGGTTACAAAGGCTTTGACTAACTTGTGATGTTTCCACCATATGCCACTTTGTCACACTACGGTTACAAAGGCTTTTGCTTATGACTATCCCTAGTCACAACATAAAGTCAGAAGTTTACGAATTTTGGTTTGTTCCTAAGACAACGTTTCTAAGAAAGCAAACTAGGAATTAAAATGAAGAACACATAACAAAGACTCAACAACCTAAGGACTTAAGATGTCTTCGATCTTGGATCAAGTCCTTGAGGTTGAAACAACTTTGTTCTTGAGAGAGGTTCTTGAGCACTTGAGAGAATTTTTGTTTTTTGTATTTGCAAGTGTTGAACTTGAATCTTGTGCCTTGCATGAGGTTTATACTACACAAGACATTACCTTAGTGATGTGACTTCACAATGGTGATGTCCAATCTCAGTGGAAAGTGACTGTTGCACTGTCAGTTGATTTGTCTGTTGCACTGTTGCAGGCAATCACTTTTTGCAATTGTTTCTTGTTGTAGTTGACTTGTACTTCTGTTAGAGAACCCTAAGGGACCAAGTCCCTATTGTGTTACTCTTTGTACAGTTGCGGACAATTACTTTTCTGCAGTTGCATTCCAGCTGTATAGTTAACTTGTACTTCTATCAGGGAGCACCAAGGGATTAGGTTCCTGATCTGGTTCTTGTGGACACTCACAGATTGTCTTGAGTTGCGTCCGCTGAATGGTGTTTTGTCCAAACTAATTATAGGTACACCTTGATCACGTCACTTGAAGTGATGTGAGCACTTTAGTTGGTCAGAGAATGAGTAGGCGCTGGAAACAGTACAGTGCGGCAGAATCTTCATTTCTAGCTGTGTCCAATAGACTTTGTACTGCCGTGAGGAACCCACAAGAGTATCAGGTCCTTCTTTGGGTTCCTACCTCCTGAAGCTATAACAAGTCCACATTTGGATGGAAATCGGAAGATACATTGTAATCTAAGTGAGTCAAGTTCCCTATCTGATTCTTGACATTAAGTTTGTTAGATCATTAAAACACAAGGCAAAGATATTGAAAACCTATCGATTTCCACCTTTTTGATGATAACAAACTTAGCATTGAAAACGAGGAGTTCGAGTTCAGAGAACCAGATTGAATAACAGGAGATCATAGGTTCCCCTGACTTTATGCCCTTACTTACACATGTTTCCCCATATGTTCCCCCTGACTTTTTTAATCATTATTGATATTTTATCTGGTTCCATACAGAAAGTTTGTTAGATCATTAAAACATAGATTAAAATAACTTAAGTCCATCAGTTTCCTTTATGGGAATTGGGTATTTGAAGAGTTGCATGTAACGACCCGACCGGTCATTTTGAGATTTTGCGCTTTGATCGCCAGTTCTCGGGCATGACTTGCCCCGTGTTATGTATTGTGACTGATATAGATTGTTGGTTTTGGTTTTTAGGAAAATTTGGGATGAATTTGAAAGAAATAGTCTCAGTTGAAAGCTTTGAATGTAAAGGTTTGACCAAGAGTTGACTTATTCGTATATGATCTCGGATCGGAGTTTTTATGATTTGCTAGCTTCGTTAGATGATTTGTGACTTAGGAGCGTGATCGTAATTGGTTTTGGAAGTCCGGTGTATAAATTAGCTTGTTTTGGCGAAGTTAGTATTTTGGCGGATTCTAGTTGATAGGTGAGATTTTGGTCCGAGGGTCGGAATGGGATTCCGAGAGTTTCTGTAGCTTTGTTATGTGATTTGTGATGTGTGCGCAAAATTTTAGATCATTCGGACGTCGTTTGGTCGGGTTTTTGATCGAATGCGTATTTCGGAAGTTTTTAAAGAACTTAGGCTTGAATTCGATGAGAAATGATGGTTTTAGTGTTTCTTGAGGTGTTTTAATGATTGGAACAAGTTTGAATGATGTTATAGGAGGTGTTGGTATTATTGGTTGAGGTCCCGGGGGCCTCGGGGTGATTTCGGATGGCTAACGAGAAGTTTTGGGCTATGAAAAGTTGCAGAAAAAGGGCATCAGCTGTTGCAGAGCATTTTTGCTCTATGTGATCGCAGAGAGAGTGTTGCGATCGCATAGAAGGATTTTTGGGTTTGGTAGATTGTTCAATGCGATCGCGGGAGAGTAGTGCGATCGCATAGAGTAACTTGGGAGCTTGGATTTTTGTTCATTGCGATCGTGTGGCTGTGTATGCGATCGCGTAGTGTAAAGTTTTTGGTCATTGCGATCGCAGGGGTGCTCATGCGATCGCATTGTGTTAAAATTGGAGGTGAAGAAAATTGTCCATTGCGATCGCAGAGGGGAAGTGCGATCGCATACAAGGAAATATATTGCAGGGTAGAATGTTTTAAAAGCTCATTTTCGCGATTTTGGGTCATTTTTCCTCCACGGTTGATCATTTTGAGAGCTTCTTGGTGGAGATTAAAGAGGGATTCGAGGGGAATCGATTGAAGATAAGATTTTTGATCTCAATACTCGTTTTTATTGTGAAATCCACCTAGAAATTTATGGAAATTAAGCCTAAAAATTGAAGAACTAGGGCTTGAGATTGTGAAATTTGATTTGGCCGTTTGAGCTCGGATTTGAGAGTTCTTGGTATGTATGAACTCGTGAGGAGATCAGGAATGTATTGATGTACAAATTTCTGAGTTTTGAGAAGTGGGCCCGGGGCTTGGGTTTTGGTAATTTCGAGATTTATGCCCGTTATTGATTATTTTCATTTGGGATGTGTTCCTTTAGCATATTGTGATGTATTCGCTCTGGTTTTGGATAGATTCAACACGCGTGGAGGCCGATTTGAGGGGCAAAGGCGTCGCGAGCTAGAGAATTTGCCGGTTCGAGGTAAGTAATGATTGTAAATACTGTCCTGAGGGTTTGAAACCCTAGATAACACACAGTGGTGTTAATTTGAGGTGACTTGCATGCTGGATGACGAGCGTGGGGTAGGGCACCGCTGGGGATTGTGACCTAGCCCATCCCGAAAGAGTACTTTAATGCGCATTTGATAGTTAACTGTCTGATATTATTGTGTTTTGGGCTGTATGCCATGTTTGGGGCCTTGTGCCGACCTGTTGAGACCCTTAGGGGCATTTTTACTATTTTTCCTCACTCTATGTGTTGATGGCACGTCCTTAGTCATGTTTTACCTGCTTATTGTTTAAAAATCTGCTTTTATCACCATATTTCTTAAAAATGTAAAAGACTATTTGGATTGAGTTCCCTATTCTACTAATGGCCCGAGTGATCGTGAGTTGATGATTGAGATAGACCGAGAGTCTAATTGCGAGGTTGATGACTAAGATAGACTGAGAGTCTGATCGTGAGGCTAATGACTGAGAGAGGTCGAGGGCCTGGCTGTGAGGATTATATATTTATATGGATCGGGCTGCACGCCGCAGTAGTATATTCATACGGATCGGGCTGCACGCCGCAGTAGTATATTATGCGGATCGGGCTGCACGCCGCAGTAGTATATTATACGGATCGGGCTGCACGCCGCAACAGTATATTATACGGATAGGGCTACACGCCACAGGAGTATATTTATATGGATCGGGCTGCATGCTGCAACAATATATTTATATGGATCGGGCTGCACCCCGTAGCAGTATAGCGCTTGGGCTGTAGGAGCCCCTCTGGAGTCTGCACACCCCCAGTGAGCACAGTCGACTATATATATGGATCGGGCTGCACGCCGCAGCGATATATGGATCGGGCTGCACGCCGCAGCGATATATGGATCGGGCTGCACGTCGCAGCAATATATGGAACAGGCTGCACGCCGCATCGGTTACTATATGATACCTATTGAGCGTGAGTGCTGAGCACGAGTACTGACTGGTAAGAGTTGATTCATGAGTGACAGAGGGACTAACCCGAGGGGCGATATATATAGATATGCATATGAGTGATGTCTGCCTGAGAGGCTTGTTTATGACTTATTGATTTCACTCCCCTTTATAAGTGAGTTTCTATCGAATATGTTGATTTACTGACTGTTTTCACTCAGATTATATTGAGCCTCCGTCGGAAAGTTGAACAAGTGTTTTAAAACAACTTTTATTTTAAAGTGGGGTTTTGAGATGTTCAAAAATTAAATCACCGAATTTGGCATTTGGATATTTCCACCGGGATTTTTAGTTTTGAAGTGTTTATGATTATTGTTTTACCCGAGGGGCCGATTTTGACGTTAAATCTTTATTATTATTTTAAATGGTATTGAACCCCTACTGAAACTGCTGGAAAGCATTTCAAAAGGTTTTTTTTACTAAAGCTGGATCTTAAAAAGGAAGGTTGACTCGTATTATGATTTGAAAGCTTGTTGTGCTTATTGGGCCTGACGTGATTGTGGATTCCTTTTTTCCTTCTACTCAGTCTTTATTTACTCTTATTGATTACTGAGTTGGAGTACTCACATTACTCCCTGCACCTCGTGTGCAGATTCAGGTATATCAGAACCCTGTCGCGGGTGTGGATTGCTTCAGGCGCGGAGTCTTCAGAGATAGCAGGTGGCTGCATGACGTTCGCAGCACTACTCCCTTTCGGACATTGCTATTACTGCAGTTAGCACATTTTTTTTGATTCATTGTTCTATTCAGACCAGTATCGATGCTCATGACTAGTGACACCCTGATGTTGGGCTTGTATTATTATTCCGCATCGTTATATTCAGAAGTTCTTATGAAACGTTGTTTAATTAAAGGCTTAAAAATGATTCTTAATGCTTAAGGGGTTGATGTGAGTGTGGTGTCGGCTGGCCTTGTCTTCACGAGAGGCGCCATCACGACCGGGCCGATTTAGGGTCGTGACATGCCACCTAACGGATTATGGTGCGTTAGGGCACCTAGAATAATTAACTCGTGTAACTAGTTTGCATTACCAGAGATTAGGGTAAGGGCTCGAAATAACCTTGAGGGGAAGGTGTTAGGCACCCCTCACGGTCTACAATGGTGGGTCCCGACCGAACGTAAACTATGTGAATTAGTCATTTTAACAAGTAAACACTTTCAACACATATTGATGTTTTAAGTGTCAATACCACACAAGAGGAGGGGTGATTTGTGTGGTAAATTTTTCGCTTAAGTTGTTTATGGAAGGACCTAGTCCTTCTAAGTTTTCCAACTACTACTGTTTGCGAAATAATAAATACAGAAAATAAAGAACACATAGATTATTACGTGAAAACATCTGGCTCAGAAGGTGAAAAAACCATGACCTACTACTCAGTAGGATTTCCCAAACTTCCACTAAAATCACTGAGCCAAAACAGCATTTACAAAACTCTTTGTAAACCTAAGGATTAACTCTAATCCCGTTATAGCACACAGCCTCAACTGTTGCGATAACTTCAAGTTAGCTATAACTTGAACGCTCTAGGTACCTAATACAATTGCTTCTATAAAAGGTGATAGGTACAATTTTAAACCACCTACTACAATTGAACTAGAATAATAGATAGACACAATGCAACTGGTTCTTCTATCTCTATCGTAGAAGAATTCATGATAATCTCAAACTCTAACACTATCTTTATCCTGGATTGTGTTCTCTTCATATAAGGAGACTTTCTCCCCTTATCTAATATGCAACCTTTTCGATCAGATTAGGAGATATTGCTGCTTGATCAGTAGACCTTATCTCCTTTACGTGCATCTCACATGTATAGATTGATTAGGACTGGGCTTCACAAGATGGACCTGGTCCATGACTGAGTTCTTTTGTCAATCTTCAAAACTTCACCTGTTCTTGAGCCAACACATATTTGCAAATAAAGGTATGTTTTCACATTCTAAGCACATGTACAATTTATGTAATGGGAGCAAGAGAGAGGTTTGAACAACTTGCACATGTATATGTAAAGAAAAGAAAGTTTATAAAGTTTAAACACATATGGAACTGGGAAAGGGGAGTCCTAAGTTTATTAGCCTACAAGATCATACCCATGCAACACCCAATAATCACTCCTCAATGAGGGGCTACACGTGACATTAGCGCGCAGTCATCATATCCTTTTACTAACCATTACCCTCCCCTTTGTGGTTATATGAGCGAGTTTAATTTAGCGACCTCTAAGCGTGCTGCTACCCGTCCCCTCCCTTATGGTCCTCGAGGAATTTAGGACCACTAAATCTGGATAGTTCTATACAATCTAAGGTTTTTAAAAAGGTAAAAATCTGGGGACAGGCAAATAGAAGGCTCACATTTACCTTAGCATGTATATAGGCAAACAAACAACACGTCTAAAACACAATTTTTTGAAACAAATTCAGAAATCCTAAGAACATGATATCTAGATGAACATCACAAAAAACAGAACATGCGGCATTTGTTTTTTAGAGAAGTGGCAGGATCCTAACCAGTTTGCCTACTGGTTTTACAACTTGTTAAACCTGGATAATTTCACATATAAACAGAAATGGTTTCACAATTATTTAACGCCCTAAAGCTTGCCTAAGTGTGTATATGCAGTCACGATTCTGGGAAACATTTTGAAGTTCTTTGTCTTATAGGCATGCTTTCTAGTGATATTAATTAGCACAACATTGGGGACTATTAAAGAAACGAGTAAGATAATTGATTAACTGATTCAGAACCAATAGGCATGATTTCTAATTAAATTGATTTTTAGTTCCTATAGGCAGGATGTCTAGTCAAAGCTGATTTTAGATCCTATAGGCATGATTTCTATAATTAAAGCTAATTTTAAATCCTATAGGCATGATGTCTAATTATAGCTGATTTAGATCATATAGGCATGATTTCTATAATGTAAAGCTGATTTAAAATCCTATAGGCATGATGTCTAATTATAGCTTATTTAGATCCTATAGGCATGATTTCTTTAATGTAAAGTAAAGCAGGCAGAATTTAATTGAACCAAAGCAAAACCCTATATGCATATTATCTAACAAATCACATTTGAACCAAAATGAACCTTATAAGCATGTTATCTAACACAATACGTTTGAACCAAAGTAAAACCTATAGGCACGTTATCTAACAAAGACATATTTGAACAAAAATGAACCCTATAGGCATGTTATCTACCCAACTTTATCCACAGTATACAACTACCCTCCCTTTTTACTAATCGCCCCAATAGTTGTTTACAATTAATTATTACAAACCAATGATTGAATGAAAATTACATAAATAGAATAGAAATTAAGCTATAGGGAGCCTAAAGTAGGCCCAAAGTAGATCCAGGTGTACCAAGCCTTCACTAGTGTCAAATTCCCAAGATTTCATAGCCCAATTCATGTCCAGGTGTGTCAGAGTTCCCTAAGGACTTCAAGGATCCCGGGCAGTGCTCACACCCACAATTTCCTCAAATAAAGACTGATTATGTGCAGTGTTGAAGTGCTAGCCCTGATATGCCAGAGTTCAGAGAATCTCATGGACCTCTAAGCAGTACACATACTGTCACGCCCCAAAAACCGAGGAGAACGACCGGAGCTCAACCGAGTAAACCCGACTGAGCAAGCCTGTTAGGTTTCATTCTACCCAAACTAATTCATGAATAATAGGAGATGGACTCCATTAATCACACTTAGTAAGTATTTCATTAACCACTTCCATTTCATTTCCATTAGCAGCTTAAATAATAATTATCCAAATATTACAAGTTTTATAAGTCTTTGCCAAACATCAATATTTCTACTTTAATTTCAATACTCAACGCTACCCACAACCTGTCTATGGAGCCCCTAAACACAACTGAAGAGTAATGTAATATGGAAATGCCGGTAACAAGGCTCTGGCTATACCTCAAATTCGAAGTACATGATAAATAGATGAAACAGGACCCCGAAACAAAGTGGGTCTCACCAAGTCAGCTGAAAGGATGATGCGGCACTAGTTGTGACCAACACTGCCTACTATTGAAACACCTACATCTATTTAAAGACGTAGCGCGCCCGGTAAAAGAGACGTTAGTGCCATCGAATGGAACTAGTATGTATAACTAAACACCATCTAGTTAGAAAGAACTTTCATACAAGAATAAGAAATCACAAGTATAACTCAAAACTTTAAACGATCACCACATTATCAAAGAAAAGAAACATACAAATTTCGCATCATTTTTCCATAGCTTTTAGTTTGGGGCATTTCACACTATTCATCATTTATTCACAATACCATCGCTATCTTGAGCAGAGTCCGATCTCGACCCGATCGGCTAGGTTGCCTCATTTGAGACATATACTTCAATTACAATCTCATTTTCCCCTTTTTCGGAATTCATTCACAATACCACCGCTATCTTGAGCGGAGTCTGATCTCGGCCCGATCGGCTAGGCCGCCTTACGAAGGCGTTGTTCTATTCTCATTAATCATTTCGTTTCACATATATCATTTCTTAGGCACTTGGGGCCACAACTTATCGCATCATTCTTGGCAGTAGGCTGCATTTTACATCATTCCCAATTTCAATATTAGCTTTGCCATTTAGGACAGCAGGTGCACACAAGAACAATTTAAATTGTAAGCATAGATAAGACTTCACATAGGTGGCACTATATATGCAGCTTCAATCTCAATTTAAGGTCTAAGCCTTTCAATGCATAATTCATATCTTTTGCCCCTTTCAAGTTATCAAGATAGCACGTTGATCATGTTAAGACTAATCTTGCACACATATAAGGTTACAACACCAATTCATGTAAGATAGCAATCGATGCAACAATTCAATTTTAATCTTACCATATTCACACAAACACCGATGAAGCTCAATTTCTAAAAGACGGGGTTTTAGCCATACATACCTCAAAGAGCTTTCCCTTAAGTTGTTACAATACACCAACACCTCTAGAAATAACAATCTATGAGGAAATAGCGGAAATCTATTAATAATTAGGAAGATTACCCATGGTGTAACTCCCTTAGGAATTTTATCAAACACCTAACAAGTGAGGTAGACTACAAGGTTCTACAATAGAAATTCCTTCTTCCCTTATCCAATTTCATCAAGAACTACCCAAAATAGTTCATTAATCCCACATACTATATCTTAGTGTCACATTCATGGCTATTTCTAACCCCACAATATATTTTGAACTCATAATCTCATATATGAAATATTAGAACTTGGACATACGTGGAAGATCGTGAGCTAGAGATTAACATGCTTGATTCTTGAGGGTTTGTGCAAGATTGATGATTAGGAGGCTATGTTCCTCTTTCTCTCTCTAAAAAGCTCTTACTTCTGTCTTAAATCAGTAGAAAATGACCCCAAATGAAGCCCCAAATACTATATATTAAAATGGATTCGGGTTATAAAAATAAGAAAAATAATCCACCGAAATCGTGTCTGCGATGGCAGAATGGGCCACAAATCAAGAATGTGGGCCGTAGAATGTATCGCAAAATAGGTGCCCAAAACTGGGCAACACTGGCCCAATCTACGACAGATCTGCGAACGCAGAGTCACAAATGCGACAGATTTGCGATCGCAGATTCGACACAGGATCGCATTTTTCCAGCTTTTAGTAATTTGATCATTACTTTGTGTAGGAATGTCCAAATGACGAACGGTTTGAAGCGTTGGAAACTAGACTCGAAGGCCTTTCATTTGATAGGTTGTTCATCACACACACACACATACACACACACACACACACACACACATATATATATATATACACACTCGTTCAAAGTGTGGACTTGTGCAAACTCATTTGGAATCTTAGCCTATTATGAAATTTTCCAATTTGACTTAGGCTTAGGCCTTTCCTTGGGCCCCAAATTACTTACCATAAGACTCGTACACTTATTTACCAAGTCCAATTGATGCCCACCATGTTAATAGCACATAAAATATTATAATTAGCCTACATGGCACCACGAAATCCTAAATTACTTAGCAAAATTTTCCAGGGACTTGCATTAACCCCCCCCCCCCTTAGGATCATTCGTCTTCGAATGAGGAGTAGAGTCCGCCCTAAACGCTTAACTTAACATATCTCTTTTCTCACCTACCTCAAGTCCCTAAATTTTGACTATCTCCTAAATTTTTCAGAATTTTCGGCAGAGTCTCCTTTGTAACTAGGCCTATCCACCTGCCATAGAACCACCAAAGCCATCCTAAAAACACATCCCCAACTCGACAAAGCACCACAATGTATATATCAATAACATGAACCTCAGCATTACAGACACTACATTATCACGATGATACTTGGACATGGACTGCACAATTTTAAATCATAACACCTAGAAGGTACTTTTCAAATCAAAACCAACTACTATACAATCAAGAGAAAATACCTTATATCCACAATACTCTCGGCCTTCAATGTGGCCTCTTATACTTATAGGCCTTTCCATAACACATTCATGGAAACAACCCAACCTCCAAACTTATCTAACAAGGATGGCAGCTAGATACCTCGCATAATCTAACTATCCATTAACATTCACCTTCAATAATTTACACCGGGATGATACACAAATGATCTCCACCGACCTTCTTAGACATAGACATATGAAAACACAAATTTATGGGGAACAACTATAGGGAAACATCATACTCCTAGTGCGACCTAATGGGAAATGCGCTTACGTACCCCTCATATCAATTTACATAAGATCTACAGGGCAAAATTTTGAGAATAACCGGTTCACCCTCCTGAATTCTAAATCTCTACTCGAACACCCATGCTAAACCTTTGATGACCTTTGATGATTACTCTGAGATATACATTCATAAACTGGCCATAAAACTACCTATCGAATATATGTGATCACACGAGGATGATCCCCGTTTGACATATTTGGACCTTCAATACCTAATAAATTTAATGCAATGAGGAATACAGAGTTCAAGATTAAGCTGGAGTTATCCAGGAATTCAGAAATGCGCTGAGCAGAGTAATTTCTGAGGTTTTATGCTAAGGGACATGAAAATTACAACTAACAATGCTGACATGGTTAATCACTGTGACGGCATCAATTATTAGACAAATGAGGCATAGGGGTAAGTAGTACATTGGCAATAGGACTCATTAAGGAGGAATATTCAAGTACATGAACCGGTCGTCTCCTAGAGTGTAGGGAAAATCAATTTATCAAAAATGAGAATACTCTGGCACCTTGAATGCGAATGGGATTCAAAATACATGAAGTTGAATTACACTCCTGACGTTAGCTGACACAAGGAATCTATGCCATAAGCCCATGAGGATGAAAATGAAGTTAAACACTTATGAGATTATCATAATTCAAACAGCTTAACCCTCCCTGACAATTAACCATATATGAGAGAACTAAAGATACGACAACTTGTCTTCCAAATCAATATGCTCATGATATGTGCAAAAATCTGAAGGCATCTAATCTCAAACTTTCACGAGTAAAACCACATAGCTAGGACATCTAAATGTTGGGACGAAATGATGTATTGGTTAGAGGCGTTCTAATAGTTAACATGATGCTCCAGAGAGAAAGACAAATGACACTCCTATCCACCCAAAGAGGCGGAATACCAAGGGTAGCAAAACTCCCCTCACATGACAATGATATAGTCAATTATTCTAGAAGCCAAGTGAGCAGAAGGCCATGTAACCGATCCAATCCGACCCATTTAAGAATTTTGAAAAGGGGACACACTTTGGTTTGAAATCATGGCAGTTTAAGCTTGAACTTTAAGGAAAATCGTTACTTTTGAAACTCATGAGATGAGCCCTCGTAGTCCTAGAAAATCGTCAATAATGGCAAGAAAGTACTTAAAACCATTACAAGTTGGTATAAAACAAGGCCTCAAAGTGCCCACATGGATAAGTTTGAAAGAATGAGACGTCTTAATGCATTTATCGGGGAAAAGTAACCTAGCTTATCTAGTCACATGGACAAGTAGAGCAGGTAGATGATTATTTAGAAGAAAATCTCATAAGGAGTGCGAGCAATATCTTTTTATCCTAACAAAAGGAACGTACCCCGACCCTTGACGCCATAAGGCATAAAATTAGATTCACGAGGGGAGTTACCAGATGAAATTAGATAGTAAGGCATCACAACTAGGATCACCTCTTGGAATCGACAACCTTAAACAGGGTTGAAGACATTAGAAGTCTGTAGAAAAAGGGAAATTTTCCCACTCTCAGGGCGCTTGTAGAGTACACAAAAGTGTGGTTAATTAAGTGAGATCATATGGTTAGATAACTAGTCGAGACATTGAGATAATATTGCATTGAAGATTATGGGTAAACGACACATGATGCATGACAAATGAAAAGAAAGTGAGAGAGCCTTATGGAAGTAACCTTTACATTGTAACCACTAGGAATGGTGTTAATATAAAGCAATTACGAGAAGCTACATTTTTTAAAGAAGAACTCTGTATGTAGTCACATGATGTATAGCTCCAGAATTCAAAATACATTTATGTTTAGCAACTCAACATCATAAGGAAGCACTACAACACACTTCTACACAACCAGCTATTACGAGCCACATTGGGAGATGTTATAAGACTTGACTGAGAGAAAGGCTTTGACATATGAATGTGTTACTAGGTGTATTTCTCGTTCGTCAACCCAAAACCAAAAGGCGAGAGTTAGACTGATAAGTAGATCATTGGACCATCACATGTGTAGATAATCCATTATCGAAAGGAGATCATTCAACCTTAGTAATTGCAGCATGCCATCAACCCTTCATGAACTTGAAGTGGCGTAGGAACCCAATGAGATAGTATAAAATAATCATGGAAAGTTTGCAGATGTTCATAATGAGTTCTCCATGGATTTTGACTTGAGAAATACCCAGATGCTAATGAAAGACAGAAAATAGGAGAAACAGGCGTTGTGCTACGATAACCTCCAAAGGTGCGCTAGGTCTTGACGGAGAGCCTAGTAAGGGTCCTGTTGATACCCAATTTTTCCCTATATATTTTTTTATGAAAAATATCTTTAAAATAGCATATATACGCATATATAAGTATATCCAAGCATTTTTACTATTTTTCCCATAATTTTAAGGTTTTAAAATGATTTACTTCTCTTTTTCATCCATAAAAACCTAATGATTATCTCCATAATTATTATTTTTTGGTAGTCTACTTATTGGATTCCCATATTTATACTAAAATGTAGTTAACATAATTTTTGCATATCATTACAAATTTATTTAGTATTTTTTAGGCTAAATTTCATATAATTGCAATACTAGCCTACTTTGAGATTTAATTGCTTTTATAATTGCAAAATCGATTCCAGTATTTTTATTTTAGTATTTATATGTTATTAATTAATGCAGTACCTTTAATTTGTCTACAAAAATTATTTTGCTATTTTTGTAAAATAAATTACGGAAAAGTGGCTATTTATATAATAGCCCTGACTATTTCGATTATAGCCTTAAATCAGCCCCAATTAAATCCAATTCCATTCTCAATTCCGCAACCCAATTTAAATTCAAACCCACCCCTGACCCAATCAAATCCTACCCGACCCAGACCCCCTCTCATCCTGACCGTTGATCTCTGAGATCAATGGAACCTATTCACTCTTACCTTTTTAACCCAAACGACTACCCTAACCCTCTCATTTGTCACCTACCAGCCGCCTCTGAACCCTCCACTCTCTCAAACTCTCTCGAACCTTCTCAAACCCTAGCCGCCACCTACCACCTCCGTCCTGAAAACCATCGGAATCTATGGCTTCCAAGGCTATGAGAGTCCTACACCGGCCTCCTATGACTCCCACCCGCCTGATTTCTGAAGATTCAAGGCCTGAACTTGAAGGGTTGTACCCAGACCTCTGTCGATTCAAAGTTCCACGGTCGTCTCCGGCTTTGCTCCGGCGTACCACGGTTGTTTGAGCTTAGTTTTGACCTCTCCGACTCAGATCGGTGACCCTTCAAAGCCTTTCTCACTTCTAGGTTTTTCTGAAACCCTAACCCTTCGAGGTTTCTCCGATTCCTTTAGATTCGTTGTGTATATATGTTTTCCTTGAGTTTTCAAACGATTTTCCTGACTCTTCTTTCAAAAACTACTTTCAAAATCTTTCTTTTCCGAACGAGGTTTTTTTTTCTGAAAGTGTTGAAGTGTTTTTCTGACTTTCTTTGTCTTTCGTGTGTATTTGCCTATGCTGTGTTCTTGTATTTTCTTTTACCATGTTCTTTTATGCTTCTCCTACTGTGTTTTCCTATGCTATGCTCTTGTATTTTTTTCTACTGTATTTCTTTTCCCCTGTGTTCTTGTGTTTCTCCTACTGTATTTTTCATTACTAAGTTCTTAAGTTTCCTTATTAAGTTCAGTCTACTAAGTTCTGTTTTAAGTTCTTCAAAAATTTCTTAGCATGCTTTTTCTACTGTTCTTATCAGTCTTTTCTCATTATGCTTCGAATTAGTTTCTTCCGCTCTATTTGCTTTGGACCCTTCTGCTGCATTTGCATGTTACTTTTTCTATCATGTTTCTCACAAGTTCTGTTGCTGAAAGAAGTATGTTAGAAGTTTCAGTTCTTTTCTGAAACCTCTGAACATGTTTCGATTCAATTGCTTGCCCTCCCATATTTGCCTTGTGATTTGCCTGAACTAGAGTTTTGTTTCAATACCCCTAATTCTTTCAGACCAACTTCGAGTCTCTGAACTAAGTTTGGACATCCTTGTTTTCATACAATGCTAATTTTTACTAAACTCCTCTACACTGGATTTTTCTACTTATTTTACAATGACACGACAATCTTTGTCATACTTAATACGTTCATATGGTCCTTATATATGATGCACTTCCCTTTCAAGTGACTTTCAATTTGTGATTAGTTGACACTTCCCTCTGAATATGGTCTGATTGACTTCTTTCCAATTGTTTGCTGATTTTCTTTATGATTCGACCTAAGTTAAAACCCTTCTCAGAGTTTATGACTTGGTTCATTCATGGGTCAGTGATCACAAGATCCCCGACCTCTGATTTACTGCCTGTTAATTGATTTTCTTGCCTTATTTGTACAACCGTGTATTTCAAAACCCTGTCCTTAAATAACCTTTTATGTATTTGCCCCTAATAACATTCTTTGCACAAAGTGCTTATTCAATTTCTTTCGTTAAATTGTTTTACCTATTTGAATCTGAATCCCTTAAGTTAAGGGAAGTCTTGTGTAATTGATTGACAATCAGTTCCTTAACTATTTTCTTACCATATTTCTGCCTGGTTTTCAATACTATAAATGCACGACTTTTTAACACACGGCACACACAATTACCAATCCTACACTACATAATTCACAATCTCTTCTGAACTCATACTTGCTCATAATAGTATTCTCTCTTTGCCTGCATTGTGGCCTGTTTTACAAGACCTACTGCTTTTTCTCTATTTGATTCATTAAAACGGGTATCCCAATTTAAGCTTCAGCATCATCAGAATATGTTTATTTACATTTTTGTATCCATGTCTCTTTTACTGCTTCTGTAGAGTTAAATATTTAAACTAGTATGTTCATTTCTTTCTGCGTGTTTCTGCTATAAATCCCTACCCCCTATTACCTTGTGTTTAGAGTTATGACTTGAGGCATGGCAATATGAGTTGTTGTCCATGAATTAAGTCTGATCCATGGGGGTCTTAACCCCTAAACAATATGTGCTAACAGGCCTAAGGGTGTGCCAGCCTCTCCCATTGCTGGGTATGCCCACTAGCCTACATTTTGCCTCTTGCAACTCCCCCATTCCCCTACACCCCTAGGTGTACTGATTTAAGTTGCTTCCCTTTTCCCTTTCCCCTTTCGGAATTCTAGTTCTGCACTTGCACTCCCTTTTAGTCCCTAAGTTCTGCCTCTCCCTCCTCTTGTGAGCCTTGCCTTGGGACCTTGAGTTCCCTCTGAAATTGGACACTTGAGGGCTGGCCCTTCCACACTGCACTATGTCTTAATGTGGTAATACGTTTGGTTGTAAGCACTGCCCGGAGTTCATATGAGACTCTTAGGGAACTTTGACACACCCCAAATGAGAGAAAGACTTTAAAATATGATCTCTTGGAGTTTGTTTACTTCATACTTCAGGCAGGAAGTCTAAATCAGGATCTCCTTGGTTGTACTTTTAATTTCTGATGTATTTTTTCTTTACTTTACTTATTTTTTAGGCTGTAATAACTTTGTAATAAAACTTTCGGGGATGGCTAGTGAAAAAGGCAGGGGTAACCATGTATTCAAATGGGGTAGATAACATGCCTATAGGAGTTTCTGAATTTCTACATTCCCTCATATATAGATGCCATGTCTTTAGAAATCCTGCACTCCCATACATAGATAACATGTCTATAGGAGTTTTTGAATTTCTGCATTCTCTCATATGGATACCATGTTTATAGGAAACCTGCATTCTATCACATAGATACCATGTCTACAAATGTGAATACTGCATATGCACACAGGAAATATGCCTATAGATCTTTCTGAATCTTGCATATCCACTTTGCATTAGGCAAACATGTTTATAGGTCTGTAATAAATACAACGCCTAAATATCATGTTCGTAGGACTTCTGCATTTCTCTATGTCTATAAAATACTCGAAAAGTCGACAACGCATAGAAAGCATGCCTATAGGAGCTATTAATCAAGACTGAATCGCCTCACTCGCTTATAAGTCTAAAACCAGCAATGAATAATGCATTACCAGTTGCAGAACTTATGATCATTTGCTATCACCTTTCTTTAATAACTAACAACTTTTTCTTAAATCGGTATGTATTTATTGTTTCTTAAATCAGTAGACATCATGCCTGTAGGATCTTCATCCAACACTTAGGCAAACCGTAGGATAAATTTTATAAACTGAATCAGATTCTATTAGTTACAACCAACAGGCAGGCCTGATTCGGGCTTCTTATTTGAACTATGTAATAAATCAGTCTGCCTCAACTTTAAAGTTTAATTAGACCTTAAACCGTATGTGTAAGTCATGCTAACTACTTGTTTTTCTCTGTTTAAAGGAGGTATATTTGAGCCTTTATTTGTTTGTATGTTGTCCCCAAAACTTGCTATATGTGTTTTGCTTGTCGCCATAGTATTTTACATTTTAAAACCACAAATAATCCGATATCTCCTCCCTTTAGGATTAGTAGTCCCAAGTACCTCCGAGATTGATAGGAATAGGGTGGGTAATAGCATGCAATAAGTAAACAAGACCATTTCGCGCTTTAATACCTTAACGAGGTGGGAAAGTGTAAGGCCCCGGAAAATTTCGCTAAGTAATCTAGGATTTCGTGGTGCCACGTAGGCTAATTATAATATTTTATGTGCCATTAACATAGTGGGCATCAATTGGATTTGGTAAACAAGTGTATGATTCATATATTAAGTAAGGTGGGGTCCAAGGAGAGGCCTAAGTGTAAGCCAAATGGGAAAATATTTTATAATAGGCCAAGATTCCAAAGGTACTTGCATTAGTCCACACTTTGAATTAGTATATATAAATATGTATAAGGCTTTATGTGACAAATAACCTATCAAATAAAAGGTCACTGAGTCTTGTTTCCAACGTTTCAAACCGTTTGTCATTCGGACACTCCTACCAGAAGTTATAACCAAATTACCAAAAGCACTGTAGAATTTTACAATACCGCGGCGCCCCATGCGGCGCGCCTGTAGGGAGATACAGAGAGCATTCAAAAACGTTTTCTAAGCACATTTTTCACAACCGCGACGCCCCATGCGGCGTGGCTGTGCACAAATCGAGCTTTTGTTATAAAACGACCTCAATTCGCCAAATAAATGAAATGGATCATTTCTTTAACTAAAATCAGATATTTTTAGAGTGAGAGAGTGCCCTAGAGTCAGAAAGTGTCCCTCATCAATTTTTCTTCAATTCTTGCTCAAATCTTGAAAGATTAACAAGGAAAAACACACTAGGTCTTCATTTTTGTGGTAAGATTCTTCACCCTATCCCTTAATTTCGAATTTTAGCTAAAGATGGGTATTTATCAAGAAAGTTTGTGGGTATTGGAGTTGTTATATTGCTTGCATGTGTTGTTAAAAGGTGTAGGAATATTGTTGAGCTAAAAATGGTAAAGTATGGGTTGTGGGTTGATGAAATCCTCTATAAAAGGACCATAAAGATTTAACGCGCATATAGTGTTTGATAAAATGCTCAAATGAGCTAGAATAATGATCATCTTCCTAATTTTGGTTCAGATTGTTATATTTCCAAAATAGATTGAAGTTGCTAAGAGTCCCGGAATTTTGTAAGAACTTAAGGAAAGCTTAAACGAGGTATGTATGGCTAACTTTAACTCTTGTAGAATCCCCTTGTTGTGACGAGCATACGGTATGTGTACCTTGTATGAAAATATGTGTATTTATTGTCTTAGTTGATTTCCACACCACCAAGTTATATGTGATTGTGAGAAGTGAGTTGATGTGCCTACCTTATTATGTGCAAAGTTTGTAAATGCTTGAGGATGCCGACATGGAAGTATGTGTTAACGAATAAAGAAATGTTAATGTGTCCAAATGTGGGAATGCGTATAATGGCTAAAAACCCTGCGTGGTAAGTAATGAAAGAGGGTATTGTGAAATGACGTAAATAAGTTGAACGATTATGACAACACCTTGTACATGAATTACTTCTTGGTGACAGTTATGGTACCATGGGCCCAAATGTATGAATTGTTGATATGAACTTGTGTTTCCTTGAAATGATGGTTCTTGTGATGTATTGTTTGTTGTTGTTGTTGTGTGAAATGTGATTGTTCGGTGGGATCGGGTTTCGCACCGCAACACGAAGTAATAACGTGTGGGTTGTGGTAATAAGGGTGGCCAAGGTAATAAGGGTGGCCGAGGTAATAAGGGTGGAAAAGTGACCATAGTCACTATTGAAATGAAAATATATGAAACTCTTGAATGTGGAAGTGTGGGAAAGGGAAAAAGGAGAGATTGTGAAACTTTTGATTTTGGTTGTTTCTTCCTACGTGCAATGCTTGTTGGTTCTATTACTGTCTCTTAGCTGTGTACTGTTTGATATTCTAGATGTCCTGAAGCCATGTGATTGAACTGTGAACTATTTTTGTTTTGTGAAGTGTGATTTTCCGGTGGGATCGGGTTGCGCACCGCAATACAAAATGATATATTGTGGGTTGGGGTGATAAGGGCGGCCGAGATAATAAGGGTGGCCGAGGTAATAAGGATGGAATGTGATCATTATCACTATCGAAATGAAAGTTTGTGAAATCATTGATATGATTAAATGATGTTGAAAGGGGAAAAGAAGAGATTGTGGAACTTGTTTGGCCTTGGTTGTTCCTTTCATGTGCATTGATTGTTGATTCTATTACTGTTCGTTATCTGTGTATTGATTGATTTTACTTAGGATAAAGTGTGTTCATACATACTAGTACGATTCAAATGTACTGACGTCCCTTTTGCCGGGGGCTCTACATTCGTGTTATGATTGTAGGTGGATCTATAGCAGATACTCCAATCCACCGACAGTAGCACCTCCTCCACTTTACGTCACCTGTATTGGTGAGCCCCTTTCCTCTCGGGGCCCTGCGTGGCTCATACCGCTTTTCTTCCCGGAGTCTTATTTTGGTATTTATGTAAGGTATAGCCGGAGCCTTGTTTCCGGCATTTCCATATTATTCTTCAGTTGTATTTAGAGGCTTCGTAGATAGGTTGTGGGTAGTGTCGGGTATTGGGATTTCAAATTGAAATATTGATGATTGGCAATGATGAATAAAACTTGTAATACATTTAAAATGGTGAATGAAGTTGCTAATGAAAATGAAATGGAAATCGTTAATGATATGTTTATAGAATTTGATTAATGGAGTCCATCTCCTATTTGTTCATGAATTAGTTTGGGTAGAATAAGACCTAACATGCTTGCTCGGTCGGGTTTACTCGGTTGAGCGCCGGTCGCGCTCCTCGAATTTCGGGGCGTGACAAACTTGGTATCAGAGCCTAAGGTTTTAAAGTGTCCTAGGATGTCTCGGAGCCGTGTCTAGTAGAGTCCTTCTTATTGGTGTGTTGTCGACCACATCTATAAGTTGGAGGCTATTTAGACATTTAGGACTTTCACCCTTCTTTCATACTCCAATTGTGCGATAGAGCTCAAGTTAGGGAGCTGATTTCCTCTCTAAGTCTTATTCTCAAGATTGGTAACCATGATACCATCCGCGAATTTGAAGCATGTAAGGAGGGATTTATCCCACCATTGAGTCCGAGTCTATTGCCCAAGGACTTGTTAGGAGAATGTATTGAGCTGTGGATGGATTGGTAAAACATATCGCTAAGAGGGGAGTGTCCTTGTCCCTATTGATGTCTTTGCACCTTCAGATCATGTAGTATATCAGTATGTTACCTACGTACGTTAGGGATGTAGAGTCGAGGAGTATCGATTAAGCTATTGCCCTACCAACCTAAAGTCATTAAGTGAGTCAAATCAGAATTTCTACTCGTTATATGTGTACATCCGTATTGAAGAATTCTCATAAACATGGTCTTAACAAGGTGTTGAATAAAAAAACATTGCATGTATCGATTCTTTGAACGAGACGCACTATTCGTGAATCCACTCTATTATGAATTTTCTTATTTACATTCTTGTGGAATTAAGTTCTATAATTATGCCCTTGAATTGAGTTATAACTCTAGGATTGATACTTCCCACTTGCTTTTCCTAAATTCTCACCAAGGGACTATATCCGATGAATTTCTTATAGAATCTTTTCATTTAAATGGGCACAATCTACTCTCTTGTGCCTATACATGCACCATCGTAAAGTTTACCTATGTGGTGTCAAGTTCCATGCAGAACATCCCAGCGTTGCGATCATTCTCGAGTCACTCTTTTACTCACTTGTGTATATGGCTTCTATGATTTGAATAGTAACTCTACCCTCTTACGAGTATCATCATGAGACCTTTTCACTGTCTAGTAACATGAGAGCATATCCCACCTCTTGTCATATGTGTACATGTCAAATGAAGGGGTTGCTTGTCTGTATAGAATTTCTGAGAAATTTGAGATTTTTACGAATCTATCACAGGAAGATCTTTTGTTTTCCCATCTTAGTATGACTTTCGTGTCCACTAAGATCATCCCTTAGTAAGAAGCTCACTTTGTTCCTAGTTTTGTGATTTCCCGTGACATGGTTATGTATCGTAGTCTAGTAGTTGATATAGCAGAAGCATGTTTAGCTCATGTCAAATGTTTATTTTCTCTCTACACCTCCACAACATGTGTTAATCGTGTTCCTTAGTTAGTGAATTCATTGTGCTAGTTTCCCCACACTTGTTCAATAACTATGAGAGGACATATCCTTCTATCTGTCATTGTAACACTTTCTTTCTTGTAAGGACCCTTACTAGGCTCTCCGTCAAGAGCAAGCGCACCTTTGGGGGTTATCATAGTACAATGCCAGTTTCTCCTGTTTTTTGTCTTTCACTAGCATCTGGGTATTTCTCAAGTCAGAATCCATGGAGAACTCATTATGAACATCTGCAACGATCCATGGTTATTTTATACTATCTCATTGGGTTCCCACCTCAATTTAAGTTCATTAAGGGTTCATAGCATGCCGTAATTACTGAGATTGAATGATCTCCTTTCGATAATGGATTATCTACACATGTGCTAGTTCAACGAACTGCTTATCAGTCTAACTATCGCCTTTTGGTTTTGGGTTGACCAAGGAGAAATACACCTAGTAACACATTCATATGTCAAAGCCTTTCTCTCAATCAAGTCTTATAGCATCTCCCAATGTGGCTCGTAATAGCTTGTTGTGTAGAAGTGTGTTGTAGTGCTTCATTATGAAATTGAGTTGCTAAACATAATTGTATTTTTGAATTCTGGAGCTATACACCACGTGACTTCATACAGAGATCTTCTTTCAAAAGTTTAGCTTCTCATAATCGCTTTATATTACCACCATTCCTAGTGGTCATGAAAAAGTTACTTCCATAAGGCTCTCTCACTTTCTTTTAATTTGTCTTGCATCATGTGTTGTTTACCCGTAATATTCAATGCGATATTATCTCAATGTCTCGACTAGTTATCCAACTATATGATTTGATTTAATTAACCTTACTTTTATGTACTCTACAAGCGCTCTGAGAGTAGGAAAATTTCTCCTTCCCTACAGACTTCTAATGTCTTCAACTTGGTTTAAGCTCGTTGGTTACAAATGATGCTCATTACTTTTTCTACCCTACTATCTATTTCATCTGATAACTCTCATTGTAAAATTCATTTACGTTTCATTGTATCAAAGAGGAAGTCTTATAGCACTAAGGATGGGGGCATGTTCCTTTTGTTAGGATAAAATATATTGCTCGCACTCCTTATGAGATGTTCTCCTAAACAATCATCTACCTGCTCTACTTGTCCATGTGACTAGATAACCTAGGTTACTTTTCCCCGATAAATGCATTAAGACGTCTCATTCTTTCAAACTTATCCATGTGGGCACTTTGAGGCCTTGTTTTTATACCAACTCGTAATGATTTTAAGTACTTTCCTGCCATTGTTGACGATTTTCTAGGACTTTGAGGACTTGTCTCATGGGTTTCAAAAGTAATGATTTTCCTTAAAGTTCAAGCTGAAATTGCCCTGGTTTCAAACCAAAGTGTGTCCCCTTTTCAAAAGTCTTAAATGGGTCAGATTGGATGGGTTACGTGGCTTTCTGCTCACTCGGCTTCTAGGATTATTGACAACGTCATTGTAATGTGCCGGAAATATTGCTACCCCTGACATTCCACCTCCTTGAGAAGGATATGAGTTTTAATTGTCTTTCTTCCCAGATCATTACATTAACCATTGGTACTCCTCTAACCAATACATGATTTCACCCCTTTGGTAGGATGTCCTAGCTATGTGGTTTCACTTGTGAAAGGTTGAGATTAGATGCCTTCAGATTTTTGCACATATCATGAGCATATTGATTTGGAAGACCAGTCATCATATCTTTAGTCCTCTCATACTGAGTCAATTATCAGGAAGGGTTAAGCTGTTTGAAACATGATAATCCCATAAGTGTTTAACCCCTTTTCATCCTCATGGGCGTGTGGCATAGATTCCTTGTGTTAGTTAACGTTAAGAGTGTCATTCAACTTCATGTGTTTTGAAACCCATATCGCATTCAAGGTGTCAAAGCATTCTTATTCTTGATAACCGGATTTTCCCTACACTCCAGGAGATGACTGGTTCACGTACTTGAATATTCCTCCTTAATGGTTCCTATTTCCAATATACGAGTTACCCCTATGCCTTACTTGGCTAATAATTGATATCGTCACAATGATTGACCATGTCATTATTGTTAGTAGTAATCATTGTGTCTCTTAGCATATAACCTCATGAAATACTCTGCCTAGCACATTAATGGATTCCTGAATAATTCCAGCCTGATCTTGAACTATGTTGTTCCTCATTGTATTAAATCCATTGGGTATTGAAGGTTCAAACATGTCAAAGTCACCCTGTGATCACATATATTCAGTAGGTAATCTTATGGTCAATTTATGACAGCACATCTTAGAATAACTGTCGAAAGTCATCAAGGGTTTAGTGTGAGGGTTCGCCTAGAAATTTAGAATTTAGAAGGGTGAACAGGTTATTCTCAATATTTTCCCCTGATGATGTTATGTGAGTTGATAATAAAGGTTGCATAACTGTATTCCACATTAGGCCGCACTAGGAATATGAAGTTTCCCCATAGTTGTTCGCCATATATTTTGTGTATTCACATGTCTATGTCCAAGAAGGTAGGTGGAGATCATTTGTGTACCATCCTGGTGTAAATTATTGAAGGTGATTGTTGATGGATAGTTAGCTTATGCGAGGTGTCTACTTGTCATCCTTGTTAGGTAAGTTTAGGGGTCGAAATTGCTCCACTGAATGTGTTCTGGTGAAGTCCGTAGATATAAGAGGCCACATTGAAGGCCGAGAGTGTTGTGTAAATAAAATATTTTCTCTTGATTGCATAGCAGTTGGTTTTCATTTGAAAGGTACCTTCTAGGTGTTATGATTTAAATATGTGCAGTCCATGCCCAAGTATCATCGTGATAAACTAGTGGTTGTAATGCTGAGGTTCTTGTCATTGATATATACATTATGGTTCTTTGTCGAGTTGTGAGTGTGTTTTTAGGATGCTTTTGGTGGTTCTCTGGCAGGTGGATAGGCCTAGTTACAAAGGAGACTCTGCCGAAATTTCTGAAAAATTTAAGAGTTAGTCAAAATTTTGGGACTTGAGGTAGGTGAGAAAAGAAATCTATTATATTAAACGTTTAAGTCAGACTCTACTCCTCATTTGAGGACAAATGATCCTAAAGGGGGGAGAATGTAAGGCCCCAGAAAATTTCGCTAAGTAATCTAGGATTTTGTGGTGCCACGTAGGCTAATTATAATATTTTATGTGCTATTAACATGGTGGGCATCAATTGGATTTGGTAAACAAGTGTATGATTCATATATTAAGTAAGGTGGGGTCCAAGGAGAGGCCTAAGTGTAAGCCAAATGGGAAAAGATTTAATAATAGGCTAAGATTCCAAAGGTACTTGCATTATTCCACACTTTGAACGAGTATATATAAATACGTATAAGGTTTTGTGTGATGAATAACCGATCAAATAAAAGGTCACTGAGTCTAGTTTCCAACGCTTCAAACTGTTTGTCATTCGGACACTCCTACCAGAAGTTATGACCAATTTACTAAAAGCAGCGCAGAATTTTACACTACCGCGGCGCCCCATGCGGCGCGCCTGTGGGGAGATACAGAGAGCATTCAAAAACGTTTTATGAGCAAATCTTTCACAACCGCGGCGCCCAATGTGGCTCCCCACGCGGCGCGGCTGTGCACAAATCGAGCTTTTGTTATAAAATGACCTCATTTCGCGAAATAAATGCAATGGATGATTTCTTTAACTAAAATCTGATATTTTTAGAGTGAGAGAGTGCCCTAGAGTGGGAAAGTGTCCCCCATCAATTTTTCTTCAATTATTGCTCAAATCTTGAAAGAGTAACAAGGAAAAACACACTAGGTCTTCATCGTTGAGGTAAGATTCTTCCCCCTATCCCTTAATTTCAAATTTTAGCTAAAGATGGGTATTTATCAAGAAAGTTTGTGGGTATTGGAGTTGTTATATTGCTTGCATGTGTTGTCAAAAGGTGTAGGAACATTGTTGAGCTAAAAATGGTAAAGTATGGGTTGTGGGTTGATGAAATCCTCTATAAAAGGACCATAAAGATTTAAGGCACATATAGTGTTTGATAAAATGCTCAAATGAGCTAGAATAATGATCATCTTCCTAATTTTGGTTCAGATTATTATATTTCTAAAGTAGATTGAAGTTGCTAAGAGTCCCGGAATTTTGTAAGAACTTAAGGAAAGCTTAAACGAAGTATGTATAGCTAACTTTAACTCTAGTAGAATCCCCTTGTTGTGACGAGCATACGGTATGTGTACCTTGTATGAAAATATGTGTGTTGATTGTCTTAGTTGATTTCCACACCACCAAGTTATATGTGATTGTGAGAAGTGAGTTGATGTGCCTACCTTATTATGTTCAAATTTTGTAAATGCTTGAGGACGCCGACATGGAGTATGTGTTAATGAATGAAAGAATGTTAATGTGTCCAAATGTGGGAATGTGTATAATGGCTAAAAACCCTGCATGGTAAGTAATGAAAGCGGGTATTGTGAAATGACGTAAATAAGTTGAACGATTACGACAACACCTTGTACATGAATTTCTTCTTGGTGACAGTTATGGTGCCATGGGCCCAAATGTATGAATTGTTGATATGAACTTGTATTTCCTTGAAATGATGGTTCTTGTGATGTATTGTTTGTTGTTGTTGTTGTGTGAAAGGTGATTGTTCGGTGGGATCGGGTTGCGCACCGCAACACGAAGTAATAAGGTGTGGGTTGTGGTGATAAAGGTGGTCGAGGTAATAAGGGTGGAAAAGCGACCATAGACACTATTGAAATGAAAATATATGAAACTCTTGAATGTGGAAGTGTTTGAAAGGGAAAAAGGAGAGATTGTTAAACTTTTGATTTTGGTTGTTTCTTCCTACGTGCAATGCTTGGTGGTTCAATTACTGTCTCTTAGCTATGTATTGTTTGTTATTCTAGATGGCCTGAAGCCATGTGATTGAACTAAGAACTATTGTTATTGTGTGAAGTGTGATTGTCCAGTGGGATCGGGTTGTGCGCCACAACACAAAATGATATATTGTGTGTTGGGGTGATAAGGGTGGCCGAGGTGATAAGGATGGAATGTGATCATTATCACTATCGAAATGAAAGTTTGTGAAATCATTGATATGATTAAATGATGTTGAAAGGGGAAAAGAAGAGATTGTGGAACTTGTTTGGCCGTGGTTGTTCCTTTCATGTGTATTGATTGTTGATTCTATTACTGTTCGTTATCTGTGGATTGATTGATTTTACTTGGGATAAAGTTTGTTCATACATACTAGTACAATTCAAATGTAGTGACGTCCCTTTTGTCGGGGGCGCTACATTCGTGTTATGATTGTAGGTGGATCTATAGCAGGTACTCCAGTCCACCGACAGTAGCACCTCCTACACTTTCCATTTAGCTGTATTGGTGAGCCCCTTTCCTCTCGGGGCCCTGCGTGGCTCATGCCGCTTTTATTCCATGAGTCTTATTTTGGTATTTGTGTAAGGTATAGCCGGAGCCTTGTTGCCGGGGTTTCCATATTATTCTTCAGTTGTATTTAGTGGCTCCGTAGACAGGTTGTGGGTAGTGTCGGGTATTGGGATTTAAACTAGAAATATTGATGATTAGCAATGAAGTATAAAACTTTTAATACATTTAAAATGGTGAATGAAGTTGCTAATGAAAATGAAATGGAAATCGTTAATGATATGTTTATAGAATTTGATTAATGGAGTCCATCTCCTATTTATTCATGAATTAGTTTGGGTAGAATGAGACCTAACAGGCTTGCTCGGTCGGGTTTACTCGGTTGAGCGCGACAGGTTGAGCGCCGGTCGCGCTCCTCGGATTTTGGGGCGTGACAGAAAGGGTAGATATGGATATGATTACCACGCGTTAACATCATGTATAGCCTCTCACTGAGGAGTGATTACCGGATGTTGTGTGGGGTGATCCATATTATTAATAAACCTAGGACCCCCTTCCCTTTGTTCTTTGTTTCATTTAAATCTTTTAAATCCATTTCTTTTAAGAAAATCAACTCTCTTTAGTTCTTTCCGACTTTGTTTATTTATGACCATCACATATAAATCCCCTCTTATTTGAAACTCTTACTTGTGTGTGTGTTATTTGCATTTAAATTCACAACAATAGTGTGGCCGGGAACCACACTAGTGGATCCTGAGGGGTTCCTAACACCTTCCCCTTGGGAAAATTTCAAGTCCTTACCCTATCTCTGGCTACTTGACTCAAAGCTTTCTTAGTGTCCTAATGCACTTAAATCATTAGGTGGCGACTCTCAATTCAAAAAACCCAATTCCCAAAAGGGAACAAGTTGTCTTCCTAAAATGTTATAAACCCAATTTCACGAGAAAAAGGGGGTGCGACAGGTCCTTACGAGAAAGGAAGTTCTACAATGACACATAGAAGGATATGTTCTCTCATGGTTATCGAACAAGTGTTGAGAAACTAGCACAATGAATTCACTAACTAAGGAACACAATTAACACATGTTGTGGACGTGTAAAGAGGAAATAAACATTTGTTATGAGCTAGACATGCTTCTGCTATATTAACTCCCAAACTGGAATACAATACCACGTCACGAGCAACCACCACACTAGGAAAAAAGTCAGCAACTTACTACGGGATGTCCCAAGTGGACACGAAAGTTATACAAAGATGGTGACACAAGTTCTTCCTATGACAGGGATGTGAGGATCTAAATCAATTTTTTTCCATAGAGACTTTATGCACACGGTGACCATTTCGATTGACATGCACTCAAGAGAGTAGAGTGATTGTTCAAACCATATAAGCCATATACACAAGCGAGTAAAAGAGTGACTCGAGAAGGATCACAATACTGGGATACTTTACATGGAACTTGACACCACATAGGTAAACTTTACGAAGGTGCATGCATAGGCACAAATGAGCAGACGTTGTCCATAAAAAGATTTTGTAAGAGATTCATCGGATGTAGTCCCCTGTTGAAAATTTAGTAAAGAAAGTGGGAAGCATTAATCCTAGAATTATAACTCCATTCAAGGACGTATTTATAGAACTTACTTCCACAAGAGGATGTAAATAAGAGAATTTGTGATTGAGGGGATTCACGAATAATACGTCTCCTTCAAAGAGTAGGTACACACAAGTTTTTGTGCCTCACATCTTATTAAGACCATGTTTACAAGGACTCTTCAATATGGAGGTAGATATACAACAAGTAGAAATTTTGTGTTGTTCATATTGATGTACTAAGGAGTGACTTACCTGGTGACTTTAGGTTGACAGGGCAATAGCTTAATCAATACCTCTCGACTCCACATCCCTAACGTACGTAGGTAACATACTGATATACTATATGATCTGGTAGTGTAGAGACATTAATAGGAACAAGGGTACTCCCATTAGCAACAAGTTCTACCAATGTCTCCATGGCTCGATACATTCATCTAACAAACTCTTGGCAATCTCCCTCAAATTCAATGGTGGGGTTATTCCCTCCTTACTGCTTCCAAAATCATGAATTACTCAACTTGATATTAAGACATAGAATGGTAATTAGCTCCCTATCTTGAGCTTTACTGCACGATCTGGAGTATCAAAGAAGGGTGAAATTCCTAAATGTCCAAATAGCCTCCAACTTATAGATGTCGTCGACTACACACCGATAAGAAGGACTCTACTAGACACGGCTCCGAGACATCCTAGGACACTTTAAAACCATAGGCTCTGAAACCAAGGTTGTCATGCCCCAAAAATCGAGGAGCACGACCGGCGCTCAACCGAGTAAACCCGACTGAGCAAGCCTGTTAGGTTTCATTCTACCCAAACTAATTTCATGACTAAATAGGAGATGGAGTCCATTAATCACACTTGGTAAGTATTTCATTAACAACTTCTATTTCATTTCCATTAGCAGCTTAAATCATAATTATCAAAATATTAGAAGTTTTATAAATCTTTGCCAAACATCAATATTTCTACTTTAATTCCAATGCCTGACACTACCCATAACCTATCTACGGAGCCTCTAAACACAACTGAAGAGTAGTGTAATATGGAAATGCCTGTAACAAGGCTCCGGTTATACCTCAAATTCAAAGTACATGATAAATAGATGAAATAGGACCCCGAAACGAAGAGGGGCTCACCAAGTCAGCTAAAAGGATGATGCGGCACTAGCTGCAACTAGCACTGCCTGCTATTGAAATACCTACATCCATTTAAAGACGTAGCGCCCCCGGTAAAAGGGACGTTAGTTCCATCGAATAGCACTAGTATGTATAACTAAACACCATCTAGTTAGAAAGAACTTTCATACAAGAATAATAAATCACAAGTATAACTCAAAACTTTAAACGATCACCACATTATCAAAGAAAAGAATCATACAACTTTCGCATCATTTTCCATAGCTTTTAGTTTGGGGAATTTCACACTATTCATCATTTGTTCACAATACCGCCGCTATCTTGAGCGGAGTCCGATCTCGACCCGATCGGCTAGGTTGCCTCATTTGAGATATATACTTCAATCACAATCTCATTTTCCCTTTTTTTCCGAAATTCATTCACAATACCACCGCTATCTTGAGCGGAGTTCGATCTTGGCCTGATCGGCTGGGCCGCTTTAGCAAGGCATTGTTACCTTCTCATTAATCATTTTGTTTCACATATATCATTTCATAGGCAGTTGGGGCCACAACTTATCACATCATTCTTGGCGTTAGGCCGCATTTTTACATCATTCCCAGTTTCAATATTAGCTTTGCCATTTAGGACAGTAGGTGCACAGAGAGCAATTTAAATTGTAAGCATAGATAAGATATCACATAGGTGGCACAATATATGCAGCTTCAATCTCAATTTAAGGTCTAAGCATTTCAATGCATAATTCATATCTTTTGCCCCTTTCAAGGTCTCAAGATAGGACGTTGATCATGTTGAGACACATCTTTCACGCATATAAGGTAACAATACCAATACATGTAAAATAACAATCGATGCAACAATTCAACTTTAATCTTACCATACTCACACAAACACCGATGAACCGCAATTTCTAAAAGATGGGGTTTTAGCCATACATACCTCAAAGAGCTTTCCTTAAGTTTTTAGAATACACCAACACCTCTAGTAATAACAATCTATGAGGAAATAGCGGAAATCGATTAGTAATTAGGAAGATTACCCATGGTGTAACTCTCTTAGGAATTTCATCAAACACCTAACAAGTGAAGTAGACTACAAGGTTCTACAATGGAAATTCCTTCTTCCCTTATCCAATTTCATCAAGAACTACCCAAAATAGTTCATTAATCCCACATACTATAGCTTAGTGTCACATGCATGGATATTTCTAACCCCACAATATATTTTGAACTCATAATCTCATATATGAAATATTAGAAGTAGGACATACCCAGAAGATGGTGAGCTAGAGATTAGCATGCTTGATTCTTGAGGGTTTGTGCAAGATTGATGATTAGGAGGCTAGGTTCCTCTTTCTATCTCTAAAATGCTCTCACCTCTCTCTAAAATCAGTAGAAAATGACCTCATATGAAGCCCCAATGACTATATATTAAAATGGGGTCGGGTTATAAAAATAAGAAAAATAAGACTCCAAAATCGGGCCTGCAATCGCAGAATGGATCGCAAATCAAGAATGTGGGCCGCAGAATGCATCATGAAATAGGTGCCCAAAACTGGGCAACACTGGCCCAATCTGTGACATATCTGCGATCACAGAGCCACAAATACGACAGATTTGTGATCGCAGATTCGACACAGGATTGCATTTTTCCAGCCTTTGTTAATTCGATCATAACTTTGTGTAGGAATGTCCAAATGACAAACGGTTTGAAGCGTTGGAAACTAGACTTGAAGGCCTTTCATTTGATAGTTTGTTCATCACATATGAACTTATATATATATACGAACTTATATATATATGTATATATATATATATATATATATATATATATATATATATATATATATATATATATATATATATAGATGTGCACGTTCAAACTGTGGACTTGTGCAAACTTATTTGGAATCTTAGCCTATTATGAAATTTTCCAATTTGACTTAGGCTTACGCCTTTCCTTGGGCCCCAAATTACATACCATAAGACTCGTACACTTATTTACCAAGTTCAATTGATGCCCAACATGTTAATAGCACATAAAATATTATGATTAGCGTACGTGGCACCACGAAATCCTAAATTACTCAGCGAAATTTTCCGGGGCCTTACACATACCAGAGGGGCAGAACTTAATAACCTAAGAATAAGTGAGAGTACTTGACATGATTTGAAAGAATTTTGGTAAATAGTATAAAGAAGGGCCTCAGGAGTGAAGAATGTTTTGAAACCAGTACTAGTTAGGGGTAAAATAGTTTGAGAAAAGCAAGAAAAACATTTTTTGGAAATCAGAATGCAAGTCGCAAAACAAATAGCTTTCAGGAACATTTTGGGGCAAACAGATTCCACACATGGAGAGAGGGGTTGGGGACACATAGAATACACCCTAGTGTATAAGCAAACAAATGCACAAACTTCTCAAGAAATTGTAAGTTAATTACAAAGATTACAGCAAAGACATGTTGAAAACACATAGATCTTGGACACACAATCAGAGTACTTTGTAGGGCTAGATGACTTAGCAGGATCTCATTAGTAAAGTAGAATAAGCAAGATTTTGATGAACAAACTAGGCAAGCAATTCATGAAAACATTCAGAGTTTTGAAATACCAATCACAGATAGAACAAGTAGTATTTAGACATGCTGGGTGGGATAGTAAAAAATGTAGCTTGGACATGCTAATGAGCAAAACAGGATGCATGCAATTATCACAAAATCGGATTGGGCATGCTAAACAGTAAACAGATTCTTATGGATAAATAAACTAGTCAGAAAAAAAACTCCAACATGCTAAGTGAGACAGTAGTTAGGCAGTGTGATCTAGGCACATGATAGTAAAATAATAAACAGGATTGAAAGTCACAACCAATGAACTGAAAAAACAAAGAAATACATAGTTTTAGAATTTAAATTGAATCGGGATATACCAGTTAAGAAGAAAATACAGAGTATAGAGCAGAGATGGTACAAAAAAGCCAGCCTTGGCTTACATCCGGCTGGGTTATTGAGAATTGCATGTAACAAAAGATAATAGAAAGCTTTTTGAAAGTGTGAGAGTGTTGATGAACTAAAGTTCGTCGACTTTCAAAATCAGAATGGGAAGATTATATAGCACTTAGCAGAGTAACACAAATAAGGCAAAGAATAATTAAGAGTTCCAGATAAGGTATGCAAGTAAAATTAAATAGTCAATTGGGGCTAAACCCAATCATATAATTTAATAGAATCCGGAAAGCACCCCTTAAATTAGGGAGAATCAATTAACATCCAAGTTATAGGTTCAATAATGTAAATAAATCAATCAAAGACCCTCTAGGAGTCGGTTAAAGCAATTAAATCCCATAAATCGGGCTAATAAACCAACTAACGCAAGTGATACTAGTCATGAGTAAGAAAAACAATAAAAGAAATCACAGAGAAGTACCAATCTCGGCAAAAAAATATAATTGAACCCTAATTAGGCAAATAAAACCAGTCAATCTCTTTTAATTTGCAGAACTAAAGAATAACAGGTAAATATTGAAATAATCAGTGAAATAAGCAGAAACCCTAGGGATTAAAACACATATATGAAAAGTTAGTCGAACAAGTAAAAGAGAACCAAACTCAAATACTTAAGAAATTTAGAATTTTTGCAGAAAACTTAAAAGGGACGAAACCCAAATTTTAGAGAAGACAAAAATCGGCTAATAATAGGGAAAAGCGGAAGATTTTTAAAGAGAAATATCGAATAATCTTAGAATCATCTCAAATCTACAAGGATCTGAACTGACTCGAGTAGAAAGAGACTAGGGTTTAAAAATGACAGAGGTGAGAAGAAAATCCAGTTTAGAACCATGCATTTAGGCCAGAAGCATGAAGACAGTAGTACTCACAAACAAAGATGAACACAGGCAAGTTCATTGAGAAAAAATGAAAGGTTTAGACCGAATCTGAGTTGAATCTCTTCGAGATTCCTTCTAACCACAACAAAATCGAGCGACCAAGGGAGATAGGAGACAAGTAGAGGCCTCGTACAGCCATGGGAAGCCATAGATTAGACAGGGATTAGGGCTGGTTTTGGGTGGCGACAACTAGGGTTAGGTTTAGGTCTCAGAGAGAATTGGAGAGGGAAGGGGGTTTCAGGGTGGCAGGTGTAGGTAAATGATTTAGAGTTAGGGGTTATTAGGAATAAAAAAGGAAATTTTAACGGGGGCCGTTGATCTGAAGGACCAGCAGCCACAATCTGATGGGGTTTTGGGTCGGCTAGGTATCTCTAGGTTTGGGATGGGTAGTTTTTGGGCCCTGTTTAATTGAATTGGGATTGGGGGGTTGAAATTGGGCTGATTTAATAGTCTAGGTCCAAATGAAAAAGGGGCTATTTGTTAAATACGTATTTAATTGCTAAAACAATTTTTAAAAAAAAAGTTAATAAATTATAAAAAAGATTTTCATGCATGGAATTGTTTTAAAGTAATTACTTAATATTTTAAAAATATAAAAGCCTTTTTTTCTGGTAAAATAATGTAATAATGCAGGCATAGGCTCTAACTGTAAAGTAATTGCAATTGCATCCTAAAAATATAAATTATGCTATTTGTGCAACAATTGAAACTTTGTACAAATGCAAATGATAAGATTAAACCACAAAAATTATTATAAAACTATTTGTGATGCAATCAATGATTGTTTTATAAAACAAATGATGGGATAAATTAAATTTTAAAAATGCAGAAATTGTATGAAAAATACTGGTTGATGCCAAAGCATAGTTTTGAAAATATTATGGAAAAAATTGGTTATCAATGGGTACAACTTATCAGCTGCATTATCAGTGAGGCGAGGCAGCTGTAGAGACTTGAAGGTATATCTGCTGCGTCCGCTGACCTCGGAGTCCCTATCTACTCTTCCCCATCTCAAACACTTCTTGTACTTCCTTTTGTTAGACTCTGGAGTATAGTAACATTGTTTTTTTTTTCTGTAGCTTGTGACTTACGATATTCCGGATTTTGGGAGAGTTTATGTACATTTCGAGAGAGATCGTGGTATATCCGAGCGGCATCTTAATTTCGTATTTAAATCTACCTATAAATTGCTAGCTTTTATGTTTTCATTTTATTTTCGCAAAAATGTTAGGCTTACCTAGTCGTAGAGAATAGGTTCCATCATGACGGTTCAAGTAGGGAGAACTTGGATCGTGACAAGTTGGTATCAGAGCTTTAGGTTCATAGGAGTTGTGAGTCACAAGCTGTTTTGTTGGAGTCTCGCAGATCGGTACAGAGACATCTGTACATATCTTCGGGAGGCTATGAAACTATTAGGAAACTTACGCTTCGTTCATTCCTATCGTGCGAGCTTATTGATCTCGGAGTTTGTTCTTTTATCATTCCATTTTCTCACATACAGTGAGGACACAAACTGTATGATGGATTTTCAATATATTGGCCTTACGATCCTTATGCTTCTTATGTTTTGATGATCTAATAAACTTGTTGTGAAGAACTAGATAGAGAACCTGTCACACATGGTATACATTTCAACTGTCCTGGTCCAAGTGTGAAAATCGGCAAATGAATGAACGACCACAAGGAGGAAAACAATAGGGACCTGGTGACCTGGTCCCTCAAGGTTCTCCAACACAAGTACAAGTCAGTGATTGTCCGCAATCATTATAAAGAGGAACACAACAGGGACCTAGTCCCTTAGGGTTCTCTGACAGAAGTACAAGTCAACTATACAGCTGGAACGTAGCAGCAGAAAGTGACCATCTCGCAACTGTTACAAAAGAGGAAAACAAATAGGACCTGTTCCGTTAGTGTTCGCTGACAGAAGTACAAGTCGACTATCTAGATGGAATGCAACTGCACAGAAGATGTTGTGCAGACAGTACAACAGTCACTTCTCATTGGGAAGAAGCGTGCACCAAGAATCGACATGACTATCTATTGTGATATCTTTTGTGATATAGCAACCTGGTGCAAGATACAACACCTTTGTGCATTCAGTGATATTCTCTCAAGCATAACATTGTTCGTCCGGCATTGAAGTCACTGCTGTGTCAAGAACAAGAAGACAACTCCACTAAGGATCAGTTTCTTAATGAGTTTTTGTACATCCCTAGTTGAGTTGTAATCTTGTCATTTTCTATTCATTATATTTCCTAGTTTACTTTCTTAGAAGCTTTGCCTTAGGAAAAAACCAAAAATCCATAAACTTCCGAGTTTATGTTGTGACTATGAATAGTCATAAGTTTAAAGCCTTTGTAACTAGGATAGTTATAAAGTGTCTTGTGGTGAGTGCATCACAAGTTAGTTGAAGTCTTTGCAATAGGGCTATTGCAAAGTGGCTTGTAATAAGGAGATTGCAAATTAGTGAAGTTAAAATCCTACAAGAGTAGGTCGTGGTTTTTTTATCCCCCTGTGTGGGATTTTTCCACGTAAAAATCCCTTGTCTTCTTTACTTTCAGTTTCTATAGCATTCTGAGCATCATCTCATATAGGACCAGGTACTCTATAGTTTGGTGGACTAATATAAACTAACAATTGGTGTCAAAGCAGGTTCTTTCTAAAAGGTTAACACCTAGAAAGGATCACAATGGCTGCTCCACCCAACTTTGAGGAAGGACAATCAACCTAGAAACCTCCCAGATTTAATGGTCAGTACTATGGCTGGTGGAAAACTTGCATGCATGATTTTATGATGGCACAAGATTCAGAACTGTGGGACATCATTTGTTATGGTCCATATGTCCCCATGAAGAAGCTTGAAGAAAAATGACAAATGGTGCCGAAAGCCATAAAAGAGTACAACGACATTGACAGAAAAGTTGTAGAAAAGAACTATCGTGCCAATAAAATCTTGATATGTGGCATAGGACCCGATGAGTACAACAGAGTCTCAGCCTGTGACACTGCCAATGAAATATGGAAAGCATTGCAAACCGCACACGAAGGAACTACTCAGGTCAAACAGTCCAAGATCGACATGCTCACAATGGAATATGAGCTCTTTAGGATGAAGGATGATGAATCTATACAAGATATGCACACCAGATTTACCTCCATCATAAATGAGCTTCATTCACTTGGAGATGTCCTTCCCAGAAATAGGCTTGTAAAGAAAATCCTCAGTGTTCTACCTGGGTCTTGGGAAAGTAAGGTAAATGCAATCACTGAAGCTAAAGATCTAAAAACTCTAACCTTGGATGAGTTGATTGGTAATCTGAAGACCTACGAGATGAAAAGAAAGAAAGACAATGAAAGAATAGAGTCTAAGAAGGATAAGAACCTGGTACTCAAAGCCGAAAGCAGTGACTCAAGTGATGAAGATAGTGACATGGCCTATCTTACTAAGAGATTTCAAAAGATGGTTCGAAGAAATGGTGGTATACCAAAATGGGGCGTTCAAGTAAAGCAAGGAACAACGATCTCTGTCACGGATGTGGAAAACAAGGGTATTTCATCAAAGACTGCCCACTCGCGAAATTAGAGCAGTACAAACAAAATCCTGACAAAGCATAAAAAAAGAACCTTGTTCCAGACAAGCGATTCAATCGAAAAAGTGCGACTGACAATATTGTTATGCAGGCTCTTGCTGCTTGGGGAGACTCCTCTAGTGAATCCGATAGGGAACCAAATGCAGAAAAAAGTTCCACGATGGCAGTGGAAATTGAAGCAACGAAGTATGATTCACTATTTGAGCTGATGGCTCAGTCTGATGATGATGATGAAGATGAGGTTAACTTCAGGGATGTTCAGAGAAATCTGAAATCCTACTCTTCTAAGAAGCTAAGCTTGTTAGAAAATGCCCTAATTGATGCCTATTATAGCCTTGTTAATGATAAGGAAATTCTGACAGTAGAACTCGAAGAGGCCGACAATCTAGAGATGATTTGGTGGTCTGTGTAGTTCACCTAAATGAGACCATAGCTAATCTTGAAAAAGAAAAGAAAGCCTTGAATGAAAAAATAACTGGTGTGGAAAATGAGAGAGACGACCTGATGGTAGTAGTTGTTGATCTAAAAGAAACAATAGAAGGTCTTAGCAATGAGCTGCCAAATGGAAGAGAATGCCTTCTTGACTGATAGATAACGGGAAGGATCCGTTTGGGAAGTTCAATGCAAAAGACGAATAAAGGAATCCTTCTAGGGTACTCTCCACAAAGTAAGGCCACAAACTCTACAACAAAGGGCTCACTAAATGGAAGGAAATGCTCATGGGGTATTTAACAAGACACCTTCCTCTAGTGAAGGAAGAAACGGTGATGATCAATATGATGAACCGGCTCTGGTCCATGGGAAATATCTGAGGCTTCAAATAGGGAGGCTGATTAAATGAGTAAGAATGAAGGAGACTGGTGAAAGACAATGCAACATCATCTTCCACTTCTCACAAGGAACCTGGTTTTTCTGTGGAAAGGAAAAGCACTTCTGGAATGGTTCACTTGCCATGATCATGCCTCATCCATTGGGGGAAAAGGTAGCAAAACTCAATGGCCTTGTCAACAACTGAAGAAGAATCTCAAAACAAGAGGACCCAACACATTGAGGAGTGGGACTATCTTCTGAGGGACAATATGAAGAAAGGGTTGATCTGTGCAAAGTCATGCAGAACAGAAGACCAAATTCCAGATATCTTTGTCAAACCCTTGAGTAGAGAATATTCTAGATCAAACAAGGTGAAGATAAGGGTCATAAGAGTCTAATAATGAACTTGATCCTCCATCAGCTGGCTATACAAGACACCGTCAGGTAAAGTTATCTAAAGGGTTTTCTAACCATGCCTAACTCACATCAATACCGTTGCAGGTAAACATGCATGACGATCATAGAAGCTAAAGGTACAATATGAACTGCGAGAGAAGAGCTGCTAAAATCTCTTTCAGAAAAAGTTGGTCTGGCATCAGGTCCCTGCACCCCAGGTCAGTAGTAATGTGCTTATTCTGCATGCCTTCACAAAACAAAAAATAAAACTTTGTTTAACAAAATTAACTCAACTGCCACATCATCCGACTTTTCAAAGTCTGCATGTCATGTCTGCTCTTTCAAATCCCTTCATCCCCTCTGCACAGTAACGCTTCCCACAAACCTACCGCTATTTTTAGAACTATTCAGAACATGTTTCTCTCTCCTCTCATCATTTGCCCTTCTTCCAATAAAACTTTTTTTCTCTCTCACAGCAAGTCATGAACCTTCATCTCTTTTGTGTAGTTGTGATCCTCTCTTCATCTTTCTCTCTCTCACCCTACTCGTCTACCATGTATTCCTATAGTGCCAATCGAACAATCGTCTTCTTCTCCCACCATTAACACAACTTCCACTTCCTTATCATCCCCAGAGCGTCACTATTTCATGTCTTCTACTACTTTACCCACTACTGGCTCCTCCTCCGTTCCTATAGTTTTCCCTTTTCTGGTAAACCTTGTTTTCCATCATTTTGAAAACCCTATGTCTACCCACTCCTATGATCTCATCAAAGAACACTCAGGAGGTTTTACTTCTCAAGTGTCAGAAATCCATAAGGATGATTCAGACCAATATCTGAACTCCTCCATCCTAGACTTAGTGACTCTCTCAGAATCACCAGAAAAAGAAGCAGCGCATAACATCATGGCTATCGCTACTGAGAGTCTGTTGAGTGAAAGAGTCTCATCTGAGTATCAAGGGGAAGAAACTCCATTCCTAGGAGATGTAAGAACTACAATACTCCTCGAGTCTTTGGTGCATGAGACGTTCTTAGAAAAACCTTCTGAAGAACCTGATTCTCTTCCACGCAAACCCACTCCTGCACCTCCAAATCATTCTAAGCTCGTAGAGTCATCCCCCAAGTCACCCACTATCAGGTCACAACAACAAGAGAGTTTTGAGTCCACATTGCAGAAAAATAAGAGGAGTGTCAAGACAAGGAAAAAGAGGAAAATGAATCAAAGGGAATTTGACACTAATAAGAGATTGTCAGTAAATCGGATTAACAAAATGCTCTAAGGGAACCTGGTTCTTTAGGAGAACAATCTGTGAAAGATCAAAAGTCTGTGGAAAAAGCTTCCGATGAAACTATTGAGCAACAAAAAGAGTCATCCGTTAAGGACAACAGCAAGTCTAAAAGGAGTCAAACCGAGAAAGCCATGTCTGAAGATGATACTGTAGGGATAGCAAGCTGGAAAGGAAAGTCTGTTGAAGGGTCTAGCAAACAAAAATGGGACCCTATTAAAGAACCTGGTTCACTGAGGTCCATTCCCTGTGATAGTGGTCTTTGGCAGCAGAGATTAAGAACTCAGAAAGTCTTGTGTCGTACATTTGATCCAGCAATTTCGGAGCTGGCCGGTATGAGACAAATTCTTGAGATTGTGGAATTTCAACAATGGGAACACTTGTTTGAAGGGAGCATTCCTCTGGTGTTTGAAGATGTAGTACAAACTTTTGACGCATCTCTTTTCACTATTGAGGGGGATCACATTTGTGCGCTAGTAAATGGAGTAGACATTGTACTCGACACTTCAACATTGGGAAAGGTTCTTAGAATTCCATGTGAAGGTATGTCCTTAGTTAAGGGTGTCTGTGGTGTGAACTTTAGGAGAGCCATCATGAAAGAGCAAGCTATTCAGCAGGGGGAACAGGTGCATAAGAAGGTATTGCTTCTTGAGTATCAGCTTCTCTTTGAACTAGTCAATAAAGTGCTCTTACCTCGTTCGTAGAGACGGTCTATTGCTACAAAATCAGATATGGTCTTAATGGAAGCGCTTGATGAGTTTGTCCCAATCAATCTGCCAGCAACCACGATAGATCATATGCAAAGGTGAAAAACATTAAAGGTAGGAATCATGGGCTACCATATGGCTTTCTCCTCACTTATGTGTTAAAACTCTACAAGCAAACCTTCTCTAAAACCACTTTAGAAGAATGTGAATGTGTAGAAAGAGTTGGTGGAAGCATCTCTACCATTTCTCAACTGATCAACGCTCAAAATGTATCTTGTAAAGAGATCAGAAGGTTGAGGGCTCGAAATGCTGTACTAGAAACTCAGCTCGATCAAGCAGTTAAGGGACCTGATTCTGTTAATGAAGAAGTTGCACGACTGACAAAGGAAAATGATGAACTTTGGGCACAATTACTTGAAGAACAACTGTCTGCAAATGCTCGACTAGATCTGGTTCTCAAAACCATAATCGTCCCTTCTTCCAAGCCTCCTTCCTCTAGTGTCCCCAAGGATCCTCTTAGTGTCCAGCTATTTTTGCTCTAATATTTTGTGGCTGCTATTTTATTTTTGTTTGCCTTTGTTTTTGTGATAGCATGCTGGAATTCTCCATTACTGCTCATGTCTTGCTAGTCCGTTGTAAACATTGATAAAACAACTCTCCTTTTTGCTTGTACTATGATGTGTTCCTCAAGCTTCTCTTTTCCATCATGTTGTGTGCACATATGTGGCATGAGCTAGCTGTGTTAGACTTCTTTATGCTATATTCCTGCTTGTGCTCTTTTTAATGATGCCAAAAGGGGGATGACATATAAGATTCAGGGGGAACTTTGTGTAAGAATAGGGAATATCAAACATATAAGATTAAGAGGGAACTTTGTGTAGTTCTATAATCTTATCTAGTTATTTTTGCTCTAAACAAATAATATCCATGCCTAAGTTTGTCATCATCAAAAATGGAAAAATTGACGGGTTTTCAATATCTTGGCCTTATGCTCCTTATGCTTCTTATGTTTTGATGATCTAACAAACTTGTTGTGAAGAACCAGATAGAGAACCTGTCCCACATGGTATACATTTCAACTGACCTGGTGCAAGTCTAAAAATCAACAAATGAATGACGTATGCGGTGAAATCAGGGGCTCGATTTCCCGCCATCAAGCCATCTCGGGAAGGTACCTCGAGACCTCGAGGATATGATGCCACCTCGGTTAGACATCTCGAGACCCCGAGGGTATAAAGTCAGAGCTCAATCCTTTTCATTTGGGTCTATCAAGACCTGATTCGAAGCTCAGATCGGGATAAAGAAACGAGTTCCCTAAGTCATGTGGTTGAATCTAATAGGATCAATTTATCCCTCTCCTCTCCTATATAAAGGGACTCACCCTTCCTTGTAAACAACTGTTGTTGCTCCTACAATTCTACAAAGTGCAATAATATCTCACTATCTCTCTTTTCTTACAAAAGCTCATTGGTTATCACTGGTACTAAGGATACCTCGATATCCTTTGTCTCTAAATGTGTTCTTCATTTTATATGCGATCTCCATCGTATAAACTCAATTTCGGTTACAAATAGCTCCGTGTGATTGTATTTCTAGATGTTAGATCACGCCCAAATATCCCCGACAACCCAAGCTCAGCCCCGAGGTCGGCCTCGAAGTATCAAATTGATCAAGTCTACGCCCGGGTAACAGGCCCTTTGATTCGCTTGTTACCTCGTTTATCTTCCGCCCCATCGTTACAACACACAGTACTAGCATCATCTGCTTTAACAAACTAGCTTGGGAATAGATCACGTATTTTTATAGTCCCATTTAAAAAATTTAGTTGTAATTACCATTTTCACGGTAAACAGTTTGGCTCCCACCGTGGGGCTAAAAATAATATTGATTATTTTCTTGCTAGTTTCATTGTACGAACGCATATCATCTTTCATGCTTTTTCTTGCCCAAGATCCTTTGATTTCAGGTAAAAATGTCTAGCTCGGTGAACAGAGCTGAGAAAGACCACCTTGATGATTACGGGGAAAATGGTGCAGCTATCCCGGCCGTCGGAGCACCACGACAAGATCCAGACAACACACCCGGACCAATACTAGCGGACGAGGACTTACAGGACGCACAACAAATCAACGAGACTTCCCACGCCGATAGAGGCGTGCGACGCAGCGACTGACAGGAAGTTTAAAAAACCCCGGCCAGGGAAGAACAGGAAGTTAACCTTCACGTTATTTTTGAGATGTTGCAGGCACAACAACTGGCCATTGCTCAGTTGCAAAGCCATCCGAGAACTACCAGCGTAGCAACACCGGAGACAGCTTGCCCCGACGAGTGTACCACCGCTCACGCAGACACGAAGTGAAATTGCTACTTCCAAAACGATCCCGCCACAGAAACGTACGCTGACGTCATCAAAGCAACGGCGTTAGAAACCGACAAGTCGGAGGCCGAACAATAAAAGGAAGAAACACCACAAGAAGTCGCATATTGCTCCCTAATAGGATGAATGAGATCGCGTCCCGCTTCGGATGAACAAACAACCCTGGCCTTTGCTCGGGGTTTAAACAGAGCATACCCACCGGTCCGGGGTCCCTTCAAGTGACATTTAGCCAGATACCCGACTCAGGGTTGGCCACGCATCCATACCCAGTGCCGGCTACTAATCGAGGCCGTGAGCGGCCGTCTAGAGTCCTCTGCAAAAATAGCACGCCCAGGCAGGCCTTCCACGAAGAAACTAATGCCAAACAGATGAAGATACCGTCCGTGCGCTACTGATGGGATGAACGCCCCACGATCCAACATACCTCGCAATGGTAGGGGAGTAGTCCGAGGGCGACATCCCCGGGGAACCTCCAGCGAAACCAGATCCGGTGAGGCACAACCGGCGAACGAATCTCTCCCAGTAGAATGCGGGCTCAACTTTGTCATGCCAAATATCATGGTCACCATAAGCGAGGCCAGGAACATTGAGCAACTCAGGCCTACTCGACCAAGGCCCCTTAGAAAGAAGCAGGACCCAAAACGGGATCCGCAGGATGCAGGCAGCAACAGCGGCAACAGTCGTGCTAATCAGCCAAAGTCACCGACGAATTCTTTCAAATGATCAAGCTCAAATCTGGCCCCGAGGAAAGAAGACTACCAGGAAGGATGAAATATACAGGTCACAACGTATCACCACGTCAATAGAGGAGTAGCGATGCCCTCAGAGAACTCATAACATGGGAAGCAAAAGTACCTGCCACCAGGACAAGGACAGATCCAGGGAAGTATTTCCAAGGATATTGCATCCGGGGAAGAGGGAACCATGACTCCTCCCCGCGTCACGTCAGCACAGTGGTAAACCTCTCTCTCATCTGCTTAATCTTAAAATAAATCATGCGTTCCTAGATTCAGGAAGTTCGGTCACCCACAACGACGGCATCAGATCAAGGGTCTATAGGGCGGTCCGCATTAACGGACCAAATTGCCCCCACAACCCGAATCCTTGGTGAATTTCAAATAACAAGTCGCCTAAAAGATTATTCTCTAGATGTAGCCCGCTTGAGTCCGAGTTAGGACTTCGGGCTTTACACCATCAAAATAAGTGCAAAGTATAAACGTCTTACTCGGACGACCATCGACACTTTACCCAAAGGCATCGACGGTACCATTCCGACAAAAGAGTGAGATTCCTCGCAAAGGGCAGAACTAGAATAAACCAACAGGGACACACCGAGTCCTGGAACCTCGCCTGCACACCCCTCGGTAAGAAAGAACTGCTTTTTCTCCTTCGTTCCCTTTTTACTGACCTGAATGCAGACACCTGGCTAGGATGTTCGGAGGATCTCAAGACTCTACCCGGAGGCTCCTAGACCGCATATTTTCCCCTTTCAGCGGGGCTTCTGTCCCGAAAGGAACCTTATCGGCAGAATTATTGGCAGAGCAGCACACCAGAAGAAGGTTTGATCATTTCACGGGCTTTATTCCGATGGCTCAACGATGATCGATGGTTTGCCTCTAATAGCATTCCCTTTTGAAAGGACCTGGATACGACAGACTAAACCCCCGTCGGTAATTATATGTTGGGCCAGAACGGTCCGAGAAGCCATGCACGCACGGATCGAGTTCACAATGGCAAAATGATGTACATCTATACCAAGCAATAAAAGGATATTTTCTCGGTGTTTTATTCTCCGGGCACGGAAATCTCAAAGTATGTCCCCGAAATGGGGCCCCCTTCCACTAAATACATTCCGAAATACTCGGAGACATAATGCCTGCAATAGGGCACTCGCACAACTCCAGTACTGGAACTCCGGGCTCATAAAGCCCCAAAAACACAGCTCCGAGTTCACAAGAAGCGGTCTTCACGCTTAAGCAACTTGATGACTCGGAGATTGTCGACAATCGCCATACTGCATCGCCAAAAAAAAAATTGTAAGACCTCAACATGCATGAAAAACTGTAAGACCTCAATAGGCATGACAAACTGTAAGACCTCAACAGGCATGAAAACCCCGAAGTTTAGGCTATATGTCGCATTTGTAAGAATCCCGAAAGGGCATACCCTCGATGTAGACGCCTAAACTATCACTCGTGGTCAAAAAATGGCTACGGCCAAACGCATATGACTACAGTCAAAATGGCTGATACAGATAAAATAACGCGGCTCGAGGACGCCCGACCGTCGCTAAAATTGCAGGCCACTACTTCAAATATACTTTGAAAAGAACCGATTAAAATAGGCATCCCTCAACAGGCAAACAACGGGCTATGTACCTTCTAAGGTGTCCGAGCTATCACCGATTATGACTTGAAATCGAGGTTGCTCTAGAACCGACGACGGGTCAGGCAAAAATCTTTCAAAAAAGACCTTAACGAGTGGAAAACAAAGCCTACAAAAAGCCCACAGGCAAAAAACAACGTAAGAGCCACTGTCGCCAGCTAAGCAAGCCTACGGGCCACATATCAAAAAGGTCTCTACGACCAAAAAGCGTTAGAGCCATTGTCGCCAGCCAAATTGACAACTTGAGGATGAAAGTGAGCTCGAATCATAACTCGATTCGGAGACCGGATCCAAAATAGTTAACTAAACAAGCCTACAGGCCACATATCGAAAGGTCTCAACGACCAAAATCATGTACAAAGAACTACCTCATTCGGGAAATCGAAAGGCACGTAATGGTCGATTACAGCCCGAGTCGCAAAGCGACTCAGAGACTGGACCCGCAATAAGCACAAAACTATAGCATGTCTAAGGGCGCGACACAAACGCCATGATCGCCATCCGAGTGAGCCTCCGGGTCACCCACTTATAAGGTCACTTCGACCCTAGGCAGAGAAGATCACCGTCACCTGTCCGTGAGGATAAGAAAGAGCTTAAAGGTCAATAATAGCTCGACTCGCAAAGTGACTCGGAGATTGGACCTAAACGGCTGAACAAAGTGCAGGGACCACAACGCTTGCTCCCAGGAGCCCAGGGCTAGCCCGGTTGATCCCAGACCTGTAAAGATCCCGCCAAACATCAACAGCGGCCTGATCGAAGATTATAACAGAAGGAGATGCGGAAGAAATAAGACTTCAAAGTATCTTCTTAGTCCACAAAGCACAGAGGCAAAAGGGGGGAGGAGATACACTCTCCATAAACAGACATGTTCTACACATATAAAAAACGATACAACAAAACGGCACAATTTATGATCCGTTCTGAAGAGCTACACTACAGCTCACCAGGCTCACTCCCCGCACCGTCAGCAAGAAACGACCACGCGTCACGCTTATCCGCCTTGCTGGGTCCAATTCATCAGAAAGAATAAAGCCCCTCGCGCCAATCTCCTCGAGTGCTTCCTTCCGGGATATACAACAGATGTATTCCTCGATCTTTTTCTCCTGATCGAGGGCTCGCTTCAGCTCGGCCTGAGCTTCCACAGCATCCTTCATATGGACCACCATCTCTTGATCAGTGTCGGCTTGCATCGCCCTAGCCCAGGCATCAATTACCTCGGCCCTGGTCTTCCAAAGTTCGGATTCTAGTTTCTCGATCACATCTGCTTGGGTTTTGGCATTATCTCGAGTGAAGCACAGTTGGACTTCTAAGGCAGGAAACTTGGCCAAGGCACTCGCCTCCTCTAAAACTTGAGTTTGCACATAAACCCTGAGCTCACCGCAAGCCTTTCTGACACGATCGATATCACCCTTAAGGTACTCCATGGCCTCCGACTTTTCTGCAGCTAATATAACAAAGCAGGGCGTTAACCTAATAATGCGGAAGAAAGCGAAGCTTGAGCTGCATGAAGTTACCTGCTCCATCAGATAACTCTCGTAATTCGAGTGCCTGTACGATTCGTATTGCCAATGCAGCAACTCACCCTCCTTCTCCTTGCTAAGCAGCCTAAGAGATTCTCCCTCATCTAGAACTTGCTGAAACTTAGCCCCTTGACGGACCATCTCAGATATCAGGCCCTCACAGGCCTGCACAAGGAAAACTCAATGACAATCGAAGGACGTCGAATACAGGGAAGACCGCGCCTAAACTAACCATGAAGTGAAGCCGGCGGACTTCCTCGAAGTCGGAGCATACTCCTGTTGATACCGTCCCTTCGCCCCCGGGAGAACCAGCCTCGGACAAAATATATCCGCGCGAAGGCATTGACGACTTGGCGTTGATACCCAATTTTTCCCTGTATATTTTACTTTCATAATAGCATATATAAGCATAGCTAAGCTTTTTGGCATTTTTCCTAATTTTTAAAGTTCGTAAAATCAATTTATTATCCATTTTTAACAGTACAAAATCAATAGTTATTCCCAAAATTATCATTTTGATGAGTAATTTATTTTTATTCAAATATTTATACTAAAATATAGTTAAGGTAATATTTATATATTTTTACAAATTCATTTGGTATTTTCAAAGCTAAATTGCATATAATTGCAATACTAGCCTATTTTAAGATTTAATAGTATTTTATAATTATAAAATTGGTCCCAATATTTTTAAATCAATATTTATGTATTATTAAGTGACTCAGTACCTTTAATTTATTTTCAGAAGTCCTTTACTATTTTTATAAAATAAAAAGGGAAAGAATGGCTATTTAAATGCTAGCTCTGCCAATTTAAATTTTAGCCCAAAATTGATCCCCCAATTAACACCAATTTCAATTACAAATGGGCTGACCCAATCCCTAAATTATTCGCCCCCGACCCAATTAAATAAACCGACCGGGCCTAATTTTTAATTCCAGCCATTGATCTAACAGATAAAACGGCTCACGTGCAACCTTTCCTTTTTTAATTTACAAACCCCTCAACCCTAAATCATTTCCCCTTTACCCTCCGCCCTTGAAACCCCCTCCTCTCTCAGGTTCTCTCGAACCTTCCTTAACCCTAGCCTCCTCTAATCGTTCCTTCCTTGAAACCACCGGAATCCATGGCTTCTCCGGCCATGGAAGCCCTATACGCACCCCTCTTTGCTCGTATACGTTTGGTACTTGAAGGTTCGAGGCTAGACCACAAAGGTCTTCACTCAGACCTCCGCCGACTCGAGGTTTCCAACCATCTCCGGCCTGGCTCCGGCATACCCTAGCCTCCTGAGCCTATTTCCAGCCTTATCCGACTTAGATCAGACCTTTTCCAAGCCTTTCTCATTCTAGGGTTCATCTGAAACACAAGTTGTTCGAGGTTTTTCTCCGATTCTCCTTAGATCTAACACGTATCTATGCTCTACTTGGGTTCTTAAACGATTTCCTCAATTTTTGTTTCAAAAAATTACTTTTAAAAATCATTTCTCTTCGATTTAGGGTTTTCTGAAAAACTTAAAATGATTATCCGACATTTCTTTTCCGCTGTATTTGTTTTACTAAATTCTTAGGTCTCTTTGTTTGCCTTCCGCTTTACCATATTGAGACCTTCTTTAAACATGTTTCTTCTACTATCATGTTGTTCTCTCATTGTGCTTTGAGCTAGTTCCTTTGCTCTGTTTGCTTTGGATTTTCTATTATATTTGCTTGTCTTCTCATGAGATTCTGAAAAGAGATCTCTGAGCTTGTTGCTTCGCCACCTCTGTATTCGATTCAAGGTGGAAACCCTAGAATTTGGGGGGTTCTGCCGAGGTTTGATCCTGCGATTGAATTAGGGTTTATTTCAGAACCCTTGACTCTTTCAGAGTAGTTTCGAGCCTTTGAACTAAGTCTGAACTTCTGTGTTTGCATACACTTCTGAACTTTTTAATTTCTTCTACACTAGGCTTTTCTACTGATTAGCATGACAGTTCAGTCATGTTTAAACGTGTCTGCATGTTTTTATATGTGATGAACCTTTCCTCCAAAAGGGTTTCCAACTTATGATTGATTCAGAATCCCTTTTAATAGGTCTAATTGATTGTTACTGATTTTCCTTAAGTTAAAATCTTTCCCTCTTTCTGACTTGGTTCATTCATACAAAAATTTCGACTCATTATTGCTTGGCTGTAAATTGATTTCCTTTCCGTAATTTGCACAACCGTGTACTGTCAAGACTTTATCCTTAAATAAACCTATGTGTATTTACCCTTCTTGTACTGCTTTAAGAAGTGTTTGATTAACCTCTTTCCTTATTTATTTTGCCCGTTTGAAATCACGGAATCCCTTAAATAAAGGGAANATTTTATAATTATAAAATTGGTCCCAATATTTTTAAATCAATATTTATGTATTATTAAGTGACTCAATACCTTTAATTTATTTTCAGAAGACCTTTACTATTTTTATAAAATAAAGAGGGAAAAAAATATCTATTTAAATGCTAGCCCTGCCTATTTAAATTTTAGCCCAAAATCGATCCCCCAATTAACACCTATTTCAATTACAAATGGGCTGACCCAATCCCTAAATTATTCGCCCCCGACCCAATTAAATAACCCGAACGGACCTTATTTTTAATCCCAGCCATTGATCTAACAGATCAACGGCTCACGTGCAACCTTTCCTTTTTTAATTTACAAAACCCTCAACCATAAATCATTTTCCTTTTACCCGCCGCCCTTGAAACCCCCTCCTCTCTCAGGTTCTCTGGAACCTTCCTTAACCCTAGCCGCCTCTAATCGTTCCCGCCTTGTAACCACCGGAATCCATGGCTTCTCCGGCCATGGAAGCCCTATACTCACCCATCTTTGCTCTTATACGCTTGGTACTTGAAGGTTCGAGGCCAGACCCCAAAGGTCTTCACTCAGACCTCCACCGACTCGATGTTTCCGGCCATCTCCGGCCTGGCTCCGACATACCCTAGCCTCCTCAGCCTGTTTCCAGCCTTATCCGACTTAGATCGGACCTTTTCCAAGCCTTTCTCATTCTAGGGTTCATCTGAAACCCTAGCTGTTTGAGGTTTTTCTCCGATTCTCTTTAGATCTATCACGTATCTATGCTCTACTTGGGTTCTTAAACGATTTCCCCAATTTTTCTTTCAAAAAATTACTTTTAAAAATCATTTCTCTTCGATTTAGGGTTTTCTAAAAAACTTAAAATGATTACCCGACTTTTCTTTTCCCTTTCTTTGTGTGTATTTGTCTTTGTTGTGCTCCCATGTCTCCTTTCTATCACGCATGTTCTTCTGTGCTTCTATATTTTTGTTTTCCTACTGTGTTTCTATACCATGCTCACATGTTTATCTCACTATGTTTTCCTATATGCTCTTTTGCTATACTTTTCAATGTTCTTGTGTTCTCCTACTGTATTTGTTTTATTAAATTCTTAGGTCTCTTTGTTTGCCTTCCGCTGAACCATGTTGAGACCTTCTTTAAACATGTTTCTTCTACTATCATGTTGCTCTCTCATTGTGCTTTAAGCTAGTTCCTTCGCGCTTTTTGCTTTGGATTTTCTTTTATATTTGCTTGTCTTCTCATGAGATTCTGAAAAGAGATCTGTGAGCTTGTTGCTTCCCCACCTCTGGATTCGATTCAAGGTGGAAACACTAGAATTTGGGGGGTTCTGCCGAGGATTGATCCTGCGATTGAATTAGGGTTTATTTCAGAACCCTTGACTCTTTCAGAGTAGTTTCGAGCCTTTGAACTAAGTCTAAACTTCTGTGTTTGCATACAATTCAGAACTTTTAAATTTCTTCTACACTAGGCTTTTCTACTGATTAACATGACAGTTCTTTCATGTTTAAACATGTCCGCGTGTTTTTATATGTGATGAACCTTTCCTCCAAAAGGTTTTCCAACTTATGATTGATTCAGAATCCCTTTTAATTGGTCTAATTGATTGTTACTGATTTTCCTTAAGTTAAAATCTTTCCCTCTTTCTGACTTGGTTAATTCAAACAAAAATTTCGACTCATGATTGCTTGGCTGTCAATTGATTTTCTTTCCTTAATTTGCACAACCGTGTACTGTCAAGACTTTGTCCTTAAATAAACCTCTGGGTATTTACCCTTCTTGTACTACTTTGAAAAGTGTTTGATTCACCTCTTTCCTTATTTATTTTGTCCGTTTGAAATCAGAATCCCTTAATTAAAGGGAAACCTTGTGTGGTTGATTTTCAAATTATTTTTCTTACCTATTTCTGCTTGCTTTCTGCACTATAAATACATGACTTTCTTTAACACAACACACACGATCGAGCACACTTAAAATCACAATTCTCTTCTGAACTTATACTTAGAGTATTCTTGCTTCTTGACTACATCTTGGCTTTTACAAAGCTACTGCTTCTCTTTACTTGCTTCTTTGAAACTGGTATGTCCTAGATTAATTTCAGTATCACCCCAATGTGTTTATTTACAATCCTTGTATCCATGACTGCTTTCTATTCTCTATAAAGTTTAAATAGCTGATTTGAAGTGCCTATATGCTTTTGCCTGCTCTTTCCTTGTATCTTGCTGCTAGTATGAACAATTGCCCCAAACCCCATTCCCCAATGTGTGTTGAGTTAAGGTATGGCCTGGTAGCATTCCAATTGCTTTCCAGGGCTGAATTTGACCTTCAACAGGTCTTAACTCCCCAATTCTGCGGCTGACAGGCTGGTCAGGGGTGTGCCAGCATCCCAATTGTTGGGCATGACCACCAACCTGCCATGGCCTCCCCTAATTTCCCTTTATTGCACTTACACTTACTCCTAGCTTCTAAGTTCTACCCCCCTCCTATGAGCCTTGCCTTGGGACCTTGAGTTCTCTCTGGACTTGGACATTTCAGGGCTGGCCCTTCCATACTGCATTGTGATCCTATAATGATATTTGGGGTGTAAGCATTGCCTGGATCTCTTGAAGTTCCTTGGAACTTTGACACATCCCAAATAAGAGAAAGGCTTTGGAAAATCTGGTCCTTGGAAGTTGGTTTATTCCATATGTCAGACTAGGAGTCTGAATTAGGCTCTCCTTGGTTGGAATTTCAATTTCTAATGTAATTTATTTAGTTATTTTTTCTGGATTCCTTCAAGTTGTAATTGTAATAACTGCGGGTGTATAGTAAAAAATGGGGAGGTCTCATGTTATGCATATGGGGTAGATATCATGCTGTAAGTTTACTTTCGTAATCACAACTTGTTCATTACTGCACTAGAAATCATGCATATAAGTTCATTCACCTCATATAGATATCATGCCTATAAGGTATTCATTGCTGCATTAGAAATTATGCTTATAAGTTATTCATTACAGCATATAGAAATCCTGCCTATAAGTTCATTCATCTGTATATAGATATCATGCCTATAAGTCTATTCATTAACGCATATAGATATCCTGCCTATAAGGTATTCATTAGTGCATATAGAAATCCTGCCTATAAGTTCTTCCTTTGCATTAGAAATCATGTCTATAAGTTTCTGCGCTTTTGCATACACACCTTAGGCAAACCGTCTATAGGATAAAATAACAAATGTGTTCTAGGTACCATGCCTATAGGATTCCTGCACTCTTACAAACGTCCTAAATCAATCACGCGTATAAAGCATGTCTGTAGGGATAACTAAATAAATCTGAATCGTCTAGCTCGTTTGCAAGTCTAAAATCAATAGTAAATGTCGTTTAATATCTGCAAATTTTATTGTATCCTAAATGAGTAATCTTTCTTTAAAATCAGCATGCCTTCTGCGATGTTAGATACCGCGATTGCAGGCCTCACCTAGGCAAACCTGTAGGTAATTAATCAATTACACCAGTCTTTAATAATTACAACCAGCAGACAAGCCTAATTTGGACTTCTTATCTGAAAATATGTGATATATCAGCCACCCTTCCTACGTTAAGTTTAATTTAAGACCTAACCAGTATTTGTAAGTCGTGCTAAACAATTTGTCTCTTTAAATGAGGAGGCATGTTTGAGCCTTTAACTGCTACTTGTTCCCCCTCAAACTGCTTATGTGTTTTATTTGTCGCCTTAGACTTTTATCCTTTTAAACTCTGAAAAGCCCAACTCCCTCCCCTTAGGATTAGTAGTCCCACATGCCTCCAGGACTGATAGGATTGGGACGAGTAATAGCATGCAATAAGTAACGATACCATTTCGCGCTTAATACCTTAACGAGGTGGGAAGGGTAGACAAGGATATGATGATCACGCGATAACACCATGCGTACGATTAACTACCGTGTTGTGTGGATGATCCATGTATTTTACAAAACCTAGGACCCCCTTTCCATATGTAACTTCGATATTATTTTATCAATGAAATTTTGCCTCTCGTTTCAGTCACAAAATTCCTCCTTAATTTCCTGCACTATTCTCTTCCTCTAAAAAATTCTGCTCATTCACTTCTTTGTTTAATATTCTGCATTTAGACATTCTCTTAAACAATTATGAGACCACCCAGTCCTTAATTTCAGCAAGCTTGTTGACCGTTATACATACCTACTTGCAGTCTTTATGTGGAATTATCTTGTATGCTTGTTTGCATTTATACTCATAATATAGCATGGTCGGGAACCAGACTAGTGGATCTTGAGGGGTGCCTAACACCTTCCCCTCGAGATAATTTCTAGCCCTTAACCGAACTCTGGTTTTCCAACTCAAAACCCTTGGTGTCCTAATGCACTTAATCATTAGGTGGCGACTCTTCAATTCAAAAAACCCAAATCCTAAACGGGAATAGAGTTGTCCTCCCAAATGTTATATACCCGATTTCGCGAGAAAAAGGGGGCGTCGACAGCATGGCGACTGGTACCCCGGGGGCAGCGGACTCAGACAATGTCGTCCCCCTGAAGTTGCTGGCCTGGTCATCACCACTAGAAGCTCCATCGCCTGGAAAGGCGGGAGGAGAGGTTAACAACTTCCTCCCCACTTCGGAAGAACACTGCCTCATCCTGAAAAACTGCCTGATACCTGCAAGCAACAGATCCAATGTAAGTAGAAAAGGGGAAAATGTTGCCTCAAATACATGAAGGTCGAGGCAAAGGCAGCACACGCACATACCTTGGTATTTCGCTCCCCACCTGATGCGGAGCATAGCTCGCCACCGACGCTCATCGCAAGACAAATGGGTCACCAGCCTCCGAACCCAGTCGGGCAGATCAGAGACTTCGCCTGGCGTCCATGAAATTGGTAAAACAAGGTAAGAACATCGTTATTTAACTAAATTCCAATATAAGTACAACCTAAAAGAGCACCACAACGGTCCAACCACGTGCGTAATTCCACCCCTCGGAGAACGATAAAAGCTCTGAAGGGATGATGTCGATCGTCTGGGCACGAATGAACCAACTGGCCCATTCTCGACCCCCTCCTCTTCATCATCAATAGCAAAAGGCGGGGATGAACGACACTTCAGGGTTAACAGGCCTTGGTGATGAAAGGGCCGATACAACTGGATGAGGTGATCGAGCGTAAATTCGAGATCGGCCTTCTCTGCGAAGAATCTCATGATCAGCACTACCCTCCAAAAAGACGGATGTATCTGCGCCAAAGTAACCTGATACTTCAAACAAAAATCAAGCACGACCCTATCGAGGAGGCCAAACGCAAAAGGATACAGGTATACATTCAAAAATCCGTTAGCAGAACGAAATCCCTCAGCTCCCGGGCGTCGGGAACAGCACCCTCCGCCCTCTGCCATGTCGCCCCCAAAGTGGTTGCCATGAATATGGTAATACTAAATAGAGCAAAGCAAGGGCACGCAGCAACACTTTTTTGTGCCTAAGGAAATGAAGTACCCTGTGCCAAAGCAGAAAGGCAGCTATCTAAAAGTAGCAAAATCTTGCCAAGGAGCTGAAGCCGCCCAATATATATGCTAGAAGAAGCAATGAATCACCTGCCCGATGCAAACCCCAGGAAGCCAACAGCCTCGACGCAATTCCACGGGTCGGTAGCCGATCCAGAAAGCATCCTCCAGCGAAAAGTTGGAAATCGGAAGGCCGTTCGAATTATCTCCATACTCGAGGAAGCATCCTACGCCAAGAAATCCTGAATCATAGAATTTGGGCCTCAGTGAGATTTAAACACCGATACATGACACTAGGCAAGCACCTGGTCTGGCGATCCCTCTTCCTAAAAAGAGGAATAAACACAGGAAGCTCCAACCGCGAAAGCTCCACGAAGGCCTGAGAAATTGCCCAAATACGAGCAAACTCCGCAACAAACTTCAATCCTATGCATGCTAAAAGAGTTATCTACATCAAGATCAATAGGGACCCCCGGGTCAGGGACGACGTTCCCGAAGGCCCCGAAATATGGCGCATGATCCTCGAACAACTCGGAGGACCTCAATAGCTCGGGCCTACCATATTAATCCAAGATTGGTCCGAAGTATGACGATGGGTCGGAGGAGGACCGTGCCGAAAAGCAAAAGATCAGAATGAATGCTCGCGCTCAGGCCAGATATCATCGGACAACAAGTAAGAGAAGGCATTCAAAGAGCCTCGAAGGGCATGAGAGCATACATAAACAAAACAAAGTAAGGAAAGCAAAAGTCAGCAAAGTATATTCTCATGCAAAATTGGCGTACAAGAGCCCCCGATGGGTCGATACATACACTTACAAAAGTCCCCGAAGGGTGATTACATATAAATTGATAAGGCCTATGGGAGTCTATCCCTACAGCGAAGGAGCGGAAGGATGTACATATGATGAAACTAGGAGGCCCAGTCCGCTCTCGAGGGTGCATCTTTGGTATCAGCATCCTCGAGGGTCACCCCTCGAGGGTGATCCCTTCGACCTCCACCTCCTCTAGGCTCCCAGCTCAATCCCTCAACGGATCCCGCCGGAGGAGAAGGAGAAGATGAAAAGGAGAAGACGCAGAGGAGTTAGAGAAAAAAGGCATAGCCCGCCAAAACCAAAGTTGGAGATTCGGCGGGCCTCAACCTCAACGAACGAGAGGGCCACCTTATCCCTTGGGAAAGAAAGAGCCCTAAGGATGAGGTGCCACACCAGGCCTGGGTAGGCGAGTGAGAAGCGGTGCATAACCTGAACGATAGTCTACTTAAGAAGAAGACCAATTCCTCGTCCATCGCCACCTCGGGCCAACGGCAGCAGCAAGCACCAACAGCCCAAGGGCCATATTGGGACGACGCGATTGTGCTCAACACAGGAACGTCCCAAAAAAGGGCCATAGCACAACTAAAGGAAACCCCTCCCAATGGTCTTGAGGCTAAAAGCCCTAAGCATGATGTTCGAAGATGAGAGAAGGTGGCAAGAAGGAATAGGCAAAGCATGCCGATGAAGACACTGGAATAGGAAAAACAACACTAAGGTACCCCATTTATAAGGGGCAACAACACGGTCGCCGAGGCTCTGGATAACTGATCGACGAATGCAACTATTGCATCCTTGAAAAACCAAATCAACGACAGCACTTTTTCCTTGAAGAACGGAAGTGGCAAGGTATTGAGCAGAAGTCTATGAGATATGTCATCTATCACAGAAGATTGGGCCACGAAACGGATCGCCAATGTACCATCTCCATGAGGAATTCGGAGAGCCAATGGTCATAATCGTTTCCCATCGCTTCGTTCTGAGAAACACAGAGACTATCTGTACGCGATGAAATCAGGGGGCTCGATTTCCCGCCATCAAGCCATCTCAGGAAGGTACCTCGAGACCTCGAGGATATGACGCCAACTCGGTTAGACATATCGAGACCCTGAGGGTATAAAGTCACGGCTCTGTCCTTTCCGGTCTATCAAGACCCGATTCGAAGCTGAGATCAGGATAAAGAAAGGAGTTCCCAAAGGCATGCGGTTGAATCTGACAGGATCGATCTATCCCTAGCCTCTGCTGGGATATCAAGTCAAGTCGTCATATCTCCATATTTCGTGTATATATATATATATATATATATATATATATATATATATATATATATATATATATATATATATATATATATATATATTCGTTACTAAGTCTCCTCTGCTATATAAAAGGGACTCACCCTTCCTTGTAAAAACATGTTGTTACTCCTACAATTCCACAAAGTGAAATAATATCTCTCTGTCTCTCTTTCCATGCAAAAGCTCATTGGTTATCACTAGTACTAAGGATACCTCGATATCCTTTGTCTCTAAACATGTTCTTTATTTTATATGTGCTCTCTATCGTATAACCTCAATTTCGGTTATAAATAGCTCCGTTTGATTGTATTTCTAGCTGTTAGATCACGCCCAAATATCCTCGACAACCCGAGCTTAGCCTCGAGGTTGACCTTGGAGTATCAAATCGATCAAGTTTACGCCCGGATAATACGCCCTTTAGTTCGCTCGTTACCTCGTTTATCTTCTGCCTCATCATTAAAACTCACAGTACTAGCATCATCTGCTTTAACAAACTAGCTCGAGAATAGATCATGTATTTTTGTAGTCCCAATTTAACAAATTTAACTGTAATTACCATTTTCACAGTAAACAAATGAAGGACCACAGGGAGGAAAACAACAGGTACCTGGTGACCTGGTCCCTTAGGGTTCTCCGACACAAGTACAAGTTAGTAACTGTCCGCAATCATTATAAAGAGGAACGTAATAAGGACCTGGTCCCTTAGGGTTCTCTGACAAAAGTACAAGTCAACTGTACAGCTAGAACGTAGCAGTAGAAAGTGACCATCTCGCAACTGTTACAAAAGAGGAACACAACTGGGACCTGGTCTATTAGTGTTCACTGCCAGAAGTAAAAGTCGACTATCCAGCTGGAACGCAACTGCATAGAAGTGGATGTGCAGACAGTACAGCGGTCACTTCTCATTGGGAAGACGGGTGCACCAAGAATTGACATCACTATCTATTGTGATATCTTTTGTGATATAACAACCTGGTGCAAGATACAACACCTTTGTGCATTCAGTGATATTCTCTCAAGCATAACAGTGTTTATCCGGCATTGAAGTCTCTAGTGTGTCAAGAACAAGAAGACAACTCCACTAAGGATCAGTTTCTTAATGAGTTTATGTACATCCGTAGTTGAGTTGTAATCTTGTCATTTGCTCTTCATTGTATTTCCTAGTTTTCTTTTTTGGAAGCTTTGTATTAGGAAAAAACCAAAAATCCATAAACTTCCGAGTTTATGTTGTGACTAGGTATAGTCATAAGTTTAAAGCCTTTGTAACTAGGATAGTTATAAAGTGGCTTGTGGTGAGTGCATCACAAGTTAGTTGAAGTCTTTGCAATAGGGTTATTACAAAGTGGCTTGTAATAGGGCGATTTCAAGTTAGTGAAGTTAAAATCCTACATAAGTAAGTCGTGGTTTTTTTTATCCCCTTGTGTGGGATTTGTCCACGTAAAAATCCCTTGTCTTCTTTACTTTCAGTTTCTATAGCTTTCTCAGCATCATCTTAATATAGGACCAGGTACTCTATAGTTTGGTGGACTCATATAAACTAACACTGTAGTTATCGATGATGCTGCTCCTGGAGCAGGTGTTGCTAGAGGGAAAGAGAGAATCAGAGGCCGACGAGTAGTGTGCATTGCAACTAGAGCACCTACCAGAGCAGCAGTTGAGAGACCGCCAGTAGCTCCAGTTAGGGGGTAGGTACTGGAGGCGCGTGTTGCTACCTTCGTACTTCAGGAGACCTTAGCACAGTTCCTAAGCATGTTTGGTACATTGGCAGGCGAGGTTGACTCCGGTTGTACCAGCTACTTCACAAATCGGTGGAGGGACCCAAACTACCGCCGCCCACACTCTAGAGCAGCGATTTCACGTTGGTCAGGTTTTAGGTGTTATGGCGACACAACCTGTGGTCCCATTTCAGCAGGTGGTAGGGATCACTCGCTGGGTATAGGACAGGTGTTTCCAGGAGAGAAAGAGGACATACGAGGTAAGGAGAGAGAGTACAGGGAGGCGAGGAGACCTCGTAGATTGGAGAGATCCACTGGTCCTTATTTTTGAGACAGGGTACGACATGGTAGAGGTTTTGTGGGTCAGCCAGTTCAGTTTGCGTTTCAGGCTTCGCACAGTGTTTCAGGTGTTCGTGGGTCTCAGGGTACCCCGTACCGCACAAATCTCATAGCCACGTCTGTTGATACCCAATTTTTCCCTATTTATTTTATATGTACTCAAAATATTCTTAAAATAGTATGTATATGCATATAAGCATACCCAAGAGTTTTGGTATTTTTCCTTATTTTTAAGGATTTTTAAAATTAATTTGTTGTCTATTTTAATAATAAAAAATTCAATAATTATTTTCAGACTATCATTTTGGTGAATAATTTATTTTTATTCTCATATTTACACCAAGGCATAATTAAGGTGATTTTTGCATATTTTTATAAAATTTATTTGGTATTTTTAAAAGCTAAATTGCTATAATTGCAATTATAGCCTATTTTTTAATTAATAGTATTTTATAATTACAAAATCGCTCCCAGTAAATTTTTAAATTAACATTTATATGTTATTAATAAATTTAGTGCTTTTAATTGGTTTTTAAAACTATTTTAACTATTTTTATTAAAATAGAATGGGAAGAAATGGTTGTTTAACATTTAGCCTCGTTCATTTCAATTATAACCCCTTTACATTTAAATTTTAACCACAAATTGAATCCCCAATTTCAACCCAAAATCCCCGACCCAATCCTCAAATCACCCGACCCATACCCCATTTAATAACCCAGTCCAACTTTAATCTAATATGAGTCGTTGATCAAGTGAGATCAACGGCCCAGGTTTTATTTCAAAAATTAAATCCAACAACCCCCCCCCCAAACCCCCTCATTTCAGAGACGGTCTCTCTCTCTCTCTATACTGACTCTTGCTCTCCCTTCTCTCTAGAACCTTCTGGTTCTCTCTCTCGTCTTCGATGAAATCCACCGCCTCTCCGGTCACCTCCAGCCTCACTTCTCTCGACCACCAGCCACCGTGAAACCTTGTCTTGTTGATTCCCTCTATCTTCGAGACTCCAGGAGCCTCCACCATACAAGATGGTCATCAGAGGCTCTGCCTGGCTTATCTCCGACCTTTCTCTGATGGTTTATGGTTCGATGGTGCTACGAGCATCATGATTGACGAGTTTCACAGCCAGGTTCCTTACCTCTCACTGGTTTGTTACAAAACCCTAATTTTTCTTAAAAACTCTGTCTTTTAAACAATTTTTAACTTATTCTTTTGTGTTTTACACTATTCTCTACTCGATCTTTTCAATTGTTCAAGTTTCCAACGTTTTTGTTCTTCTTTTAAAACTAGGGTTTCTGAACCTCTTTCGAAATATATCTTCTGATTTTTTGAGTATTATGTGTTTATGTTTGTGTTATGTGCTTGTTGGTGTGATCTTCTAATTACTCTCCGAGTTCCATGCTTTAATTTTGCAATTAGGGTTCTAGCCTTCTATTGATTCTGTGATTTCTTGCTTAGGGTTCTCTGATTTTCATGCCTATTGTGTCTTATAGGTCTAATTGTTCATTGTTTACCAAATATTCTGCTAACTTTGTGCATCTCTTCGAATCCCTGACTTGTATATGTTTTCCTTAGAAGTTTTACACTGATTTTTTGAATCACTTCCTTATTTGTGAAATGTTGTCCTTACTTAGTACTGATTCCCTGTGATTTTTAGTTTTCATCAGTGATTCTTTGAAGTAATTTGTTTGCACAATATGTTGTCCTTATACTTTCCTTACTTGAAATATTCTTTATGCTTTTACTACTCCTATTATGGAAATACCGGTCTTGCAAACAATAATTTTCCTTATTTGATACAATTTGTACCCGTTTGAACTATGACTCCTTAATTGAAGGGAGTCCGAGTTTTAATTGATTCGAATTGGTATTATTTCCATAACTATGATCAGTCTATATGTATTACCTTATTTTTCCACTTAATTTGAGGGCTATAAGTACCCCCCCCCCCATTCTTTTTGCATCACACACTGATACATTGCACATCAAAAACACACGAAAACGTTCATTGTTTTGAACTCTGTCATATACACATAAGCATACTCTGTGTTCTCTCTTGATTTCTACACATCCTCTCCCACTTTCCTTGTTGACTACTGATTATTCAGTCGGCTGAAAGCCAAGACTGAGTGACCTTTGGGGGCTGCTCCACTGTTCTACTGCTCTATACATTGCTGATTGTTTAGTCTGCATACTATTGCTTACTTCCCTGCACACTACTGCTCTACACTATCTCATCCTTGACTGGTATGCCCTCTATTTGATTTGTAGCATCCAAAATAATATGCTTTTATACTTGCTGCACTGTATTTTGTTTCTTCTATGCTTTTACTCATGGTTCTGCTGTTCTTATTGCAACTAGCATGCCCATGTGTGACTATCCTCCTATTAATCCGGCATGCCTACTAGTTTACTTAATTCATGTTCTCTTCAACCCCCTAGCCCCAGTTCATTCTCAGCATGTGATCATGAGCCCTTGGTTGAAACCTGGTGTGACTGTCTGAGTTTTGAAATGCTTTCCTTTGGTATCTAGGTGCAATTGTGTTATTACATGTGAACTATTTACCCCACTTCCCTTTTCCCTGTTTACGTTTACTGTCCTGAACTATATGAGGTGTTTTGGTTCTGAGTTTGTCAAAACTGACCCATTGTTTTTTTTTCTTTCAAAACTGTTTCTACATGGATCATTTTTAAACTGCTTTTCAACTCAAATTCTCTAAAGAAATTTCTATCACACTCTCACTACTCCTAGAGTTTAGGTTCCACCCCCTTCGTGTAAGCATTGCCTTGGGCACCCTTGAGTACCCATTGAACTTTGATGCATAAGGCTGGTGATTCCACACTGTACTTGTTCAACATTTTGGTAATGTTTGGGTGCTGGTATTGGCCAAGGATCCCCCATTGGGCCCTTAGGGAGCTTTGCCGCACCCAAACCATGGTCAAGGCTGTGAAACTCGAAAGAAGTGAGGTTGGAAGATTGGGTCTGGTTGAAGGATCCCTATAGAGTAGCTTCTTATTTTATTTTTTCATTATGCAATTCAGCTATCATGGTTTGTAATAACTTGTAAACAACTGACTTGGGTTATAGTGAAATTGGGTTGGGGTTATGCATGCTTAGTTTAAGGTTATGGGTAGAAAACATGCTCGTAGGGCTTTACTTACCTATTTGTGCAATAGACATCATGTATAGGACATGCATCTCATATAGTACTAATCCTGTTTTAGACTCTTTACTTTCAGTTTGTTTTCATACTCATTTCATATTCACAACTAGCTAATGACTCACAAATAACTGTTAAAACTACTGCTGCATTCTCATTGGCATTTAGATACCATGTTTTAGGACTTTTACGTGCATTAGATGCCATGTTATTTAGGATTTATATTTTGTGTAAGTTGAAATTTGCTGAATGCCTCACCAGTATGTTTAAGCTAATAATGCAAGTTTGATTAACCGCGTCCTTTAAAACTGAGATTAATATGCATGTTCACCCCCTTTTTTAAGGCAAGAAGGTAATACGTACATCGCCTAGGCAAGCTATAGGCCCAATAATAAAAATGATTGATCTTGTTTTACTAGTTTAAAACTACTCAGCCTTTCAACTTCCCCAACTCTTTTTATCCGTCTCTCTGAAATCCACTCTCTTTTACTGAAAATCTTTTTATCTGGAAACCTGTTTCGTATTTATAGGCTCTCACTAATTTTCTGATTCTTGCTCTACTAAGATTTTAAATTACTGGTTCACCTTTCTGCCCAGGATCACGTTATTTTGAACTTGTCTAATTAAACTACGGAATTTTCAAATCTCTACCTTTTTCCAAACGATGTTTTAACAGTTCCCTTACTTTTACTTACTCAACTATTTTCTTAGTTGTATTTTTGCATGTCAAGCACTCTTCAGATCACTCAGTTATGATTAAACCTTCTGCTGAAACTCATCTTTAAACTCGAGTTCTTTTAAGACCTTAAATGTGTTTGAGACGTGCTAGTTACATGTTTACTTGTGAGGGATCTGTGAGCCTCTTATTTGCCTTTGTATGTTCCCTTTTATGTGAAGTCCTACTTGTTATGTATGTTGCCTAGTATTTTGTCCTTTAAACCTAAGGGTCCAGCCTAGACCTTACCTTGTCGGAATAGTGGTCCTAAATACCCTCTAGGACATATAGGACGGGACGGGTAATAGCACGCAATAAGCATTCATGACCAACACGTTTAAATAACCTTTACGGGGTGGGAAGGGTAGACATGGAGATGATGATCACACGATAACACTATGCGTACGATTGGTTACCGCTGTTGTGTGGATGATCCATGTGTTTTATAAACCTAGGACCCCTTTCCTTCATGTAACTTAGTTTAATACCAATAAATTTTATCTTTTCTATTATCTAAAACTCCTCTTAATTTTATTGCATTATCCCTTCTAAATTCCCTTGTGCTTATTCAATGGCTTGACTAATTTTTCGTATTTTAGACCCTCCCTTAAACAAATTATAGATTTCAACATGCTTGTTACATACCTATTTGCAACCCTTATGTGTAAATTTATTTGTATACTTGTTTACATTAAAGTCACAACATAGCATGGCCGAGAACCACACTAGTGGATCTTGAGGGGTGCCTAACACCTTCCCCTCGAGAAAATTTCTAGCCCTTACCCAAACTCTGGTTTTCAAAATTCAAAACCCTTAGTGTCCTAATGCATTTAATCATTAGGTGGCGACTCTTCCATTCCAGAAACCCAATTTCCAAATGGGAATAGAGTTGTCTTCCCAAATGTCGTAAACCCGATTTCGCGAGAAAAGGGGGCGTCGACAATGTCAGCAGTGAGGTTGTTTTGATTGTGGTGACACTCGCCATGTGGTGAGGATTTGCCCCAGACTTAGGAGGGGTGCACCTCTGATAAGTAGGGATTTTGACCTCTTATTTACTCTCTTTTACTTGTGTTTTAGGTCAAAAATTCTTAAAGGTATTCCCGAAAACTAATGAAATGTGTTTGCTTACAGATATGTTGCAATATGAGCCAAAGGAAATAAACAAATTAACTCATAAAGGAGTCAAAAGTGAACAAGAACCAAAACAGGGCAAAAAGACTGTCACGATCCAAACCGATGGGCCGCGACGGGCATCCGGTACCTTACACAACCGAGTACCAACGTAACACATCTTTCTTATTATATCATCATAGAAAAGTGGGCCAGAAGGTGTGTCATGATACAACCAGAGTAAACATGAGGGAATACCCGACATAGAACGACCCAATTTGATATAGAAACTTATACATGTGACATACGAGCCTATAAGCCAATGTGATCCATTATATACTTTAAATATAGGCTGACAAGGCCATACAAATACCCATATACATGACAATTGTCTACAAGCCTCTAAGAGTACATACTTATCATAAAGGTTAGGACAGGGTCCCGCCATACCAAACAATACACGTCTAAATCATACTGACCAAACAAGCAACTCCGGAGCAAATGGACCGCACAAACATCTTCCACTGAGCTGATAGCCTACCTGTAGGACTCTCAACCTGTCTATTGGGACCTGCTGGCATGAAACGCAACGTCCCCAAGCAAAAGGGACGTCAATACAAATAATATACCGAGTATTTAAGGAACGAAAATCAGTAAACAATAGACATAAGAGAAACATGGAGTAAAAGATTCGACATGTATATCTGAATAGCTCTATGAATTGTTTAATATTATAATGTCATGCATATGTATATAAATGTCATACCATGTATAGATATATGCGTTCATAACATCATCAAGCCTACGAAGGCATCCCATCATATCATCTCAGCCACTGTGGGAAAATCATCAACGTATACCAACTGACCAGGTAGAGGTGCGTATATAACACCGTAACCTTTTCTCGTATCTCATATATATATATATATACGCGTATACAACATTATCTGGTCATGGGTCAATGTGCATGAATGCAATGCATGAGAAGTACGTCAATAAAATCTCCTTGAATGTCATAAGACCAGTATGCCTTTGAGTAATATCATAAAGTAAATTGTTTTCAACTTACATATTTTTCTGAGACCCATGAATAGACGATATTATAATAGGACACATGAGGAATCAAGATCATAAGCATCTCTAGCATTTCTATAAATATAGTCATTTATGAAAGTTATGCATTTGCTCGTTTCGTTCCTGTCGCATAGATCATGCCAAAAGAAAAAAGGGATAGCCTTAACATACATGAGCCGATTCTTGACAATCCCTCTAACAAACGTCAATGGCGACAACACGTAACGAGAGATTGAAGTAGGGAAAAATCCGTATGATGTTCTTGAGAAAGATTGTACCGTGCTTTCTTAGGATCGCATTTTACGCTACAGTAACGTTATAAGGGTTCATAACAATCCCCTTGACAAAGAAAGTTCCATCCGTAAGAGTATCCAATGTTGTAGGATCTTTGCATTAACGTTATCAATAAGAAACCAAAATAAGAAACGTTGTTGGTCATATCATCTAAATTGCATTCAAGTAAGAAACCAAGTTAGGAAACTTATGTCCAATTCTCTAAATTATCCAAAGGAGAACGTGTAATCAAGGCAACCTTATGTCTTTTTGACTCCATGGATATTTTTCCAATTTGGCTTGGCTTAATGCCATGTGGCAAACCCAAAAAGTTATCCTTATCCACATAATCCTTCTTAATACCACAATTATCCCCACCATTAATCAATTATTTCCATAATTAGGAATTATCTCAAATTACTTAAAATACTACTTACTTTTAATAAACTTTATACACTTTACTATTATGGTCATGTGTGGCACTAGTCCATGAATACAGGGTATTATACTTGGACCGTATTTTATCCCCAAATTGCCAAACTTTGACGAAATTCATTTTCTTCGATTTGCTTACCCACTCACCTTCAATAATTTACTCATCACTTGTTTAAGATAGCATAGTGCTTATAATATCAAAATAATCTCATTTTCGAACTTACATCGGTTAACTTACGACGAAAATTCAACGTACGAAAATGCGGGATGTAACATCTTATTTCTGAGCCTATATTAATTTACTTATGGAATACTTTTACGTACAAAAATATGGGGTGTAACAAAGACCAACTGTGTGGACCGCATAATTTTGGTGCGGCTGCAGAAAAAAGTTCATAGACTGACCGCACCAATATTGTGTGGCCGCTAAAGGCTATGTGCGGCCGCACCCACTGTTGTGTGGACCGCAGTAGACAAGATTCAAAGAGTTGATATTTTGAGAAGCTGAAGAAGTGCGGACCGCACTAATATTTTGCGGCCGCAGGATGCCAAGTGCCGCCGCACCCACAATTGTGCGGACAACGGGAGTGAAGAATCAGAGAGCTGGTTTCAAGTCCAAAGTCAAGGAGTGTGAATCGCATCATTTTTATGCGGACACATAATCAAGAGCGCGGCCGCACTAAGAATTGAGCGGTCCGCAGAAGTCCAGCAAAAGCCAGAACTCAAAGTCAAAGAATGCGGACCGCACCATAATTATGCGATCGCCGATTCAAGTGTGGGACCTCACTAAGAATTATGCGGTCGCACAACTTCCCTAGGGGAATTTTTGCCAGATATTTTTAACTTAGTATAAATAGAACTTTTTATCATTTGTAGGTTAAGTTATGTTTTAGAGGAGCACCTGTGTCGTCTTTCTTACTGATTTTGGCAATTTTGCACTAGATGTGTCTTTAAACACTAGATTTTCATCCCATAATCTAATATTATGGATTCTATCTTCAATTCTTCTTTAATTTCTGCAATTTTCATGAGTAGCTAAATCTTTGTAACCCAACTCTAGTGTTGGCATTTAATGGGTCTTTGATTTAAGGCTTTTTTGTGATTGGGTTAGTGATATTTAGCCTAGTTCTTGCTAGAACTCAAGAATTAATGGTTGCAAATAGTGATTCATGCCTAAATGACTTAGTCTCTACTTGAGAAAGAGGGACTAAGTCCAGGAAAACTTGTCTAACAAGGAATTGGGGTGAACTCAAGAAATTGATAGCCCCAATTAAAGGGTTAAACCTAGAGATAGTAATACCCGACTTGAGTTAATATCACTTTCTTTGTGCGAATACCCATTTGGACTTAAGAAAGCCAAATTGGGCAAAATCACTCAAACAATCGAGGGGTATAGAGTGAGTACTCGGCTGTGATAGCTATATTACAACCCCGAATAATAAAGCTTGCCCTGGAAATTACAACCTGTTAGATAATCACCTAGGTAGAAGTCACGAGCCTAGTCCCTTCAATCATTTGAAAAACCCAAAACAAAAATATTGTCCTTAGTTTTATTAATTGCAATCAATAGAGTAAAATAAAAGTAGAACACCAACCAAGTTTGTGGAAGTGTAATTAGAGTCAAAAATTGCAATTAACTTAGATGTACATCTAATCCCATTTGTTAACTCTCTGTGGATTCGATCCCGACCTCTATTGGATTTATTATTGCATCGACCGCCTCACTACTTAATAGTAGTGTGGATTTGGCCGAGATAAACCTCCACGGACTTCTCAGGCACCGCATGCCCCACCAGATCCTCAGGCCATGATTCTAGCACCAGGTGTTACTCCACCTACTCAGCCAGCTCGAGGTGGAGGTCGGGAGGTTGAGATCGCCCTAGAGGGGGAGGCCAGGACAGATACCATGCCCTTCCTGCTCGTACAATGGCAGTTTCCTATGATTCTATCATAACAGGTACTGTTTCGGTCTTTCATAGAGATGCATCGGTTCTATTTGATTTAGGCTCCACTTATTCCTATATGTCATCTTATTTTGCCCCGCATTTGGGCGTGTCTCGAGATTCTTTGAGTTCCCCTATTTATGTGTCTACTGTTTTGGGATATTCTCTTATTGTGGACTGCGTGTATCGATCGTGTTTGATTACTCTTAGTGGTTTTGAGACCAGAGTCAATTTATTATTGCTCAACATGGTAGATTTTGATGTTATCTTGGACATGGACTGGTTTTTTAGGTCATTCTTGATTGTCACGCCAAGGCCGTGATGCTGGCTACGCGATTAGAATGGAGGAGTACCTTAGATTACACTCCCAGCAGAGTTATTTCATTTCTTAAAGCTCAACGAATGGTTGAGAAGGGGTGTGACGCGTATCTAGTCTATGTAAGAGATGTCAGTATTTATACCCCTATAATGAGTCAGTCCCAGTGGTGAGGGATTTTCCTTATGTATTTCTAGTTGATCTTCTGGGCATGCCGCCCGACAGAGATATTGATTTCGGCATTGATTTATTATCGGGCACTCAACCCATCTCTATTCCTCCTTATCGTATGGCCCCTCTTGAGTTGAAAGAGTCGAAGAATAGTTGCAGGAATTGCTTGATAAGGTCTTCATTAGGCCTAATGTGTCACCTTGGGGGGTGCTCCTGTCTTGTTTGTGAAGAAAAATGATGGTTCTATGCGTACGTTCATTTATTATTGCCAGTTGAGCAAAGTTATGGTGACAAACAGATATATGTTGCCTCGTATTGATAACTTGTTTGATCATTTACAGGGGGCCAGAGTGTTCTCGAAGATTGACTTGCGCTCATGTTATCATCAGTCGAAAATTCGGGGGCCAGATATCCTTAGATTGCTTTCAGGACTCGATATACTCATTAAGAGTTCCTTGTGATGTCTTTGGGCCGTAGCAATATTTACGCATTTGATGCACAACATATTTTGGCCTTATTTTAATACTTTCATCGTTATGTTTATTGCCGACACTCGGGTGTACTCGCGGATTCGGGACGATCATGAGCAGCTCTTGAGGACAGTGCTTCAAACCTTGAGAAAGAAGAAATCTTATGCAAAGTTCTCAAATTGTGAGTTCTGGTTGGATCCAGTGGCATTTTTGGGTCATATAGTGTCGAGTGAAGGGATTAAGGTGGCTCTGAAGAAGGTGGATGCAGTGCAAAGTTGGCCCAAACTGTCCTCAGTTACATAGATTCGAAGCTTTCTAGGTTTGGCGGGTTATTACCATCGATTTGTTGAGGGATTCTCATCTACTACAGCACCTATGACCGGGCTGACCCAAAAAGGTGCTCCGTTCAGGTAGACGGAGGAATGTGAGGAGAGCATTCAAAAGCTCAAGACAGCTTTGACTACAGCCCAGTATTGATATTGCCTACAGGTTCAGGGTCTTATACGGTTTAATGTGATACGTCGCGAATTGGTCTTAGCGCCGTGTTCATGCAGGACCGTAGGGTGATTGCCTATGTCACACCTCCTTTTCCTACCACCAAAAGGGGGTATAAGGGAGTTTTTTTCAATTTAAGTGACAATCGAAACGGGAATATTTATTATTGTTTAGAGTCGCCACTTAGGATAATTTATGGTGTCCCAAGTCACCGGTTTAAATTCCGAATCGAGGAAGGATTGACTCTTATTTACGGTCTGCGAACACAGAAATCCGGGTAAGGAATTTTGTAAACCCCAGAGAAGGTGTTAGGCATTCTCGGGTTCCGTAGTTTTAGCACGGTCGCTGAATTATTATTATTGGCCTATTTATCTGATTAATTACACATTTTTAACCTATGTGCATTTTTACCTTTCTAACCGCTTTTAATATTATTTTTTTAGGAAAATTCAAGGTTATTTAAAACACATCGTCAACCACGCTACATGAAATGCACCCACGGTTCACGATACGTTTTATTTAACCTTGTTGGAAATTAGAATCGGGTCACATAATATGTACAGCCGGATTTTAGTAATTACAAATTACAACTACGTTACGGGAACTGTACCCGTAGCCATGATAATTGTTTATTTAACGTGCTAAAGAAAACTACAAAATTTATGAATTGTTATTTCAATATCCATTAATTTACAAGAGATCAAATAACTTACCAATTACGTTGGGCCTTATATCATCTCTTTAACTATAATATATGATCTCGCTAATCCAAAACTCACATGAAAAAAGAAACCTTTTCAATCCCACAACCACAAAGAAAGATTCAATTATTCTGTTCTATATACTGAAACAAAAATTCCAAAACACCCTTTTATGCATAACTAACTGTCAGCCTTGTTCATATCAAAGAAAAGTGAATAATATAAGTAATCTAATATTCATGAGTAATCCACGAACAATTGACAGCAGCCGAATAGGAGTTAACCAAACGAATTTATAAGTTTGCTAATTCAAACCATATAAACGGGAAAATTACAACAATAATCTTGAAGTATTCAATAGATATAACAGATATTCAAACAACATATAATATGGATCATTACCACAAAAATCACTCAAACAACATATAAGAACCACATCAAATAGAACTAAGAGAAACAGAAATCGACCTCTATATCTCAGGAAATTCGGATGCGCTACATGGCCGGAAAACAGAACCTCGAACACAAACTAACGGCAACGGGAAACCTGACCACGGATTCGCCGACTCGAACCTCACCAGCGATCTTTTTGCGACCCGGACATAACACAATTTTGAACTCAAGTGAACTCCATGCATTTGAAACCAAAAATCAAAACCAAAATCAAAGAGAAAGAAGTAGGAACTTCTCTGTTTTTTTTTGGAATACAAATCTGAAGGAATGGAGGAATGGGTGGTTTTGTTGGTGGAAGAGGGAGGTCGTGTGTGTGTGTTTTTTGACGAAGATGACAATGAAGGGTGCTAAAAGTTGCGAAATCAATAAGAACGACGGGGAGGTATGCTGGTGTGAGGTCCGTTCTCTGCTTCCTCTCTTCGCGAAGATGAAAGGTTTTTCCCTAAAGGTCCATGAATATGGTGTTGCTAAATGTTTGGTCAGTGGAACAGGATCGAGAAGAAGCAAGAGCTCGAAGAAGACAATCCAGAGGGGATCCCTTTTCGGTATTCTCTACAGGTTTGTCCAAATCAAAAGAAGAAAATGCGGATTTGTGTTGAAGCCAGAGTCTGTTTTGTTGTGTATTTTCGTTGCTCAAGATAGGGTCTTCGGCATTACTCCTTAGGGATAATGTTTAAATGGAAAAGAAGATGGGGAAGGGGGGTGTATGGGTGTCAGCGGCGGGTTTCTTCTAAGGGGTCTAGGTTAGAATCCTTTTTTAGATCTTCTTTTTTATGTATATCTCATTCTTAGGAAGATGAAGTGTACTCCCTGTCATGAACCAGATTTTTCATCCTCGGGGATCGTGATGGCGCCTACTCGAAGAAGCTAGGCAAGCCACGAAGTTTAGAAATCTTTAACCTTTTCATTTTTAATACTTTTAACTACTGCTAATAACAGGTGATAAACAGTAAAATAATGGCGGATGACGAAAATTTAAGCGGAAGACTTAGACAAATATAATACCAAATCAATACGAAAAGCCAACATATGTCTCTACCCAGAAACCGGTGTCACAACATCCACGGATTGTCTATGAATACTACATACAGATGTCTGAAGAAAAAGAAATATTGTCTGTCTCGGATACAATGAAAGCAGAACATATAGTGGATAGAAGAGACGCCGGAACTGCGGACGTCTGCAGAGCTACCTCGGGATCTCTATGGACTGAAGGCTGGCTCCCCAAGCACTACTGCTCAAAAGTTGTTCCTTTATCTGCACATAATGCAGAGTGTAGCATCAGCACAACCAACCCCATGTGTTGGTAAGTGTCTGGCCTAACCCCGGCGAGGTAGTGAAGAGGCTAGGACCAGATTCCAGATAAACCTGTGCAGTTATATAATATACAGTGGAAAAATAACAGAAATAACAGTCTAAATGGGAGGGGGTACATGCTTCGGGGAAACATGTCAAATCCAGCAGAAACTTAAGAGAAATATGACAGAACAGCATAGAATCTACAACCCAAACAATGATAATAACACTGTTGCGGCGCGCAACCCGATCCAATAACACATTTAACATTGTTATGGTGCGCAACCCGATCCAATGTAACATTTAACGATGTTGCAGCGTGTAACCCGATCCAATATAACATTTAACACTGTTGCGGCATGCAACCCGATCCATATTTAGTATTGTTGCGGCGTGAAACCCGATCCATATTTAATATTTTTGCGGCGTGCAACCCGATCCATAATGTAATATCAACAACAACAATACCAAGTGTCCCGGCAAGGGATCCACTATAAACAACACTATCCCGGCGAGGAATGCAATAGTAAAGAAATATACATCCTGGCAAGGGAGAATCAGTGATAACCAATATTAACTCAACTTTTACTCGTCTCAGCTAACACCAATATCCAATCATAAGTACTTTCCACGAAAACAAACCCAATTCTTACTCAACATCGTGAATCATCAATTAAAGCATCCATAATATCATTTAAGAACATAACAAATTGCAATTTAAGACTCGCGGTCATGCTCGATACCGACGTATAGATACTCGTCACCATGCCTATACGTCGTACTCTACAAGAAGCAGATAGCAAACAGGACTCAACTTCTAATCCCTCAAGCTAAGGTTGGACCGAACACTTACCTCGAACTTCCACGGCCAACTCAATCCTCAAATACAACCTTTCCTTTCGAATTTTGCTCCAACACAATCGAATCTATACATAATCGACTAAATAACATCAATAAATGCTAAACAATCCACTTCCAATGCCTAATTATACTTTTTAATCATTCTTCCCAAAAATCCAAAAATTGACTCCGGGCCTGCTTAGTCGAAACACGAGGTTCGGACCAAAATTCGGTCACCCATTCACCCACGAGCCCAAATATATAATTATTTCCAGAATTCGACCCCAAAATAAGGTCTAAATCACAATTAATCAAAAAGCCCTGACTCTACCCAAATCCCTAATTTTCTACCCTTAATCTCATGTTTTAAGCCTAGAAATCTAGTGGGTGTTGATGAAAATGGAATAAAACAAGTTAGAGATTACTTACCTAAGAGATTATGGTGAGGAAATGATTCAAAAATTGCCTAAGAGCTTTGGAGAAGAAGAGGTGTTTGAAAGTTTGTAAAAATTCCGTGAAAGTTCTGTTTTGGTCTTTAAAAAAATCACTGGGCGAAAACACCCTTCGCGTTCGCAACAGACTCATCGCGTTAATGGGCTCGCGTTCGCAGAGAAGAATCTCTTCAAGCCCTCACATTCGCGTCCAATAGGCCGCGTTCGCGTAAGGCAAATGCCCCACCTCCTGCCCAGGCCTACTTGGCCTTCGCGTTCGCGTGGCCAGGATCGCGTTCGCGAAGGGATAACCCCCCACTGCCTTGCGTTCGCGTAGAAGAAAATTCCTCCCGCATCATTGACACATCGCGTTCGCGAGGGCCATCCCGCGAACGCGAAGAAGAAAACACCAGTACACCAGAACAACTATTTCTGCAACTTTTCTTAAGTCCAAAACTTCCCGAAACACATCTGAAACGCACCCGAGCCCTCGGGGCTCCTAACCAAACACAAGTACTAACTCAACAACATCAGACAAACTTATCCGTGCGATCAAATCGCCAAAATAACCTTAATAACAATGAATTAAACCTCAAAATCAAAGAACTTTTCTCAAACTTCATAAAACATCAACTTTAGATATTTACGTCCGAATCACGTCAAACGACATCTGTTTTTCACCAGATTTTACAGATATGTCATAAATCATATATAAGACCTCTACCAGGTGCCATAACCAAGATACTGGCCCGATACCACCATGTTCTAATCAAATTTTATTTCAAATTTCCTTAAACAATTTCAGAAAACAATTTCCTTTAAATATTCATTTCTCGGGCTTCGAACCTCGGAATTCGATTTCGGGCATACGCCCAAGTCCCGTATTTTCCTACGGACCCCCCGGGACCATCAAATCACGGGTCCGTTTACCCAAAATATTGACCGAAGTCAAATTAATTTATTTATTAGCGAAATTTAATAATTTTTCACAGATTTTCATATTTAAGCTTTCCGGCTACGCGCCCGGACTGCACACACAAATGGAGGTGACTTTAAATGAGGTTTTCAAGGCCTCGGAAATATAGAATTTAATTTAAAAGCAAGTGATGGCCTTTTGGGTCATCACACTCCCCTTGTCAAAAAACGGTTGATCCTTATTCTAGGTCTAGGATTGTTTTAAAGCTTCTTTTTAGTATTTTAAGGGTATTGGGCTTGGGTTGTTATGGGTTAGATCCAAGAATTAGGCCTAAAAAAGGGTCGTTCGAGCCCAAATTTTATTCTTTCTCCGTAAACAAGACCAAAAATACGACCTCATTTATTGATTAATCCTACTTAAGTAAAATAACTATTAAAATAAGTCTAACCGTTGAAACAAACCTATTTTTTGGTATTTTCAAATATCATATTAAAATAAAAATAAGGTAAAAAATTTTTGTATTTTTTTTAGTTTTACGAAAGGTATATAAACTAAAAGCAACTAAAAAGAAGAAATATTTTTTGTAACTTTCATTTTTGTGATAAAATAAAGTAAAAGAGTCAAAACTAATTGAAATATCGATATTAGGCCTAAACTAAATATTTTACGCTAAAATGGGTGAAATCTCGGGGAGGGACAAAAATCACATGTCTACAGCTGCTCCTCTTTGACTGGAAATACGAAGTATTTTCAGATAAAGAACGAGTAGATAGGTTTTTTGACCGGACCCTTATTTAGGGAGACCAAAAACTAAGAGAAAGGAGAATGTGACTGAGCCCTGGTATCTTAGTTTCCTACATATCCTTGGCTATAAAGGAATTAGGCCACGTGTAGTTCAGAATTAGGAAGAGTGATGGAGTATACCGAGGTAGAGAGCCGTTCGAGGTGCCGTTCCGTCGAGGTTCCGGTCCGCGCTTCTTGTTATCACATCAAAAATCAAAATGAAAAAGACTAACTAAGCTTGTCAACTACGAGTTACAAGATTCCTATCTATAAGTCTTCTGAAGCTTGATCTTGAGTCTTGAATGGTTCTTCATGCAGACTTTAGATTTGAACCTTGGCGCTTGCTAGCTGCAGGTGCTAGTTCATTCTTCTTTAGCTTTTTCGAATCAAGACCGGACATGCAGTGCTTGTGACCACAGCCATGTCTTGAGCAGCTCACATCTTTCATCTACTTCTGCATTTGGATTCACTTTTTTGATTTTCTTTTCTTGTTTTGTTCTGGATTGTGACTAACTTATGTTGATCATCTCGGACTGTTGACTCGCATTCTTGCCGCGAGCTTCTGCTACTTCTAACTGGAATTGAATTCTAAAATGACTTCCCTTGTTCTCTAGGCGGGCGCCTGCTACTAACTTGAAACTTGAAATAATTCTGAAGCGAATTCCCTTGTTCTCCGGGTGGGTGCCTGCAATCAAAACAACAAAACAAACAAAATTTTCTGCCCCAGTTTGCACTCGGAGATTTGGGAGTTGTTAGCAAAACTGTAAACCACTTATGCTATTGATACAATGATGAAAGTAAACTAGAGATTCGACTAGGATGTGCATCTCTTGTGAGTAAAACCAGGAAGTTTTGACCAGCAAATGTGTCTGCCAACAATAAAACCTGAATGAACTAGATCAGGAAGTGCGTCTCCTATGGGCGAAACTTGAATGAACAAAACTAAGAAGTGCGTCCCCTAGGGGAGGAATCTAATTTCGGAAGTGCATCTCCTAAAAGAATAACTTTAAAGACCTTGATTAGGAAGTGTGTCTCCTACGGGTGAAACTTGAATGAACCAAACTAAAAAGTGCATCTCCTAGGGGTGAAATCTCAATTTAGAAAGTGTGTCTCCTAAAATAATTACTTGAAAGACCTTGATTAGGAAGTGCGTCTTCTACGGGTGAAACATAAATGAACCAAACTAGGAAGTGCGTCTCCTAGGGGTGAAATCTCAATTTAGGAAGCGCGTCTCCTGAAAGTGCATCCTGACAAACCCAAACTAGGAAGTGTGTCTCCTAGGGGTATAATTTCAATGACTCAAACTAGGAAGTGCGTCTCCTATGAATGAACTCTCAAATTACGAAGTGTATCTCCTAAATGAAAAATATAACCTGAAAAACCCAGACTAAGAAGTGCGTCTCTTATAGGTGAAACTTCAATTTAGGAAGTGCATCTCCTAGGAATGAACATAAATGACCCAAACTAGGAAGTGCGTCTCCTAGGGGGAAAATCTCAATTTAGGAAGTGCGTCTCCTAAAACAACCATATAACTTGAAAGACCCAGACTAGGAAGTGCGTCTCCTAGGGGTGAAACTTCTATGACTCCAACTAGAACGTGCATCTCCTAGGGATTAATTTAAATGTCCAAGACTAGGAAGTGCGGCTCTTAACAGGTATAATCTAAAAGACCCCTGCTACGAAGTGCGTCTCCTAACGGGTAAAACTTCAATGACTCCAACTAGGACGTGCGACTACTAGGGATGAATTGAAATGACCAAGACTAGGAAGTGCCTCTCCTAGGGGTGAAAACTTCAGTAACTAAAACTCATACGAACCATAACTAGGAAGTGCGTCTCCTAATGGTAAAAAATCTCAATTTAGGAAGTGCATCTCCTAAAACAAAAATTTAACCTTAAGGACCCAGGCTAGGAAGTGCGTCTCCTAAGGGTGAAACCTCAATTTAGGAAGTGCATCTCCTACAACAAAATATAACTTGAAAACCCAGACAAGGAAGTGTTTCTCCTAATGGTAAAAAATTTCAATTTAGGATGTGTGTCTCCCAAAACAAAAATATAACCTTAAAACCCTAGGCTAGGAAGTGCGTCTCCTAAGGGTGAAACCACAATTTAGTAAGTGCATCTCCTACAACAAAATATAACTTGAAAACCTAGACTAGGAAGTGTTTCTCCTAGGGGTGATGTATGATCTTCTCAATAGCCTTTGCGTAAGCAGAACTGGGGCATTACACCTGAAAAATTTAAGCTTCCATGCTTTGATATGAACATAGCTTTCGTCCCTATTTCAGACAAAGAATACTTGTGAGTTTAAACATGGTGGTTGGTTTGTGGCCTTGACTTTGCGGGCGATTGCTCCTTCCCATGCCAAGATAACCTTGATTTCAACTTGAAAGACCTTGCCTGTTTATTGACTAACCACTTTCTCTGTTACCCTTATCACAGAGAATACCTCTGATCCGTTCAAACACAATACCCTTTATCCGTTGCATTGCTCATGAATTGACCTATATCAAACCTTTGCATCACATGAAACCCAAAGCACGTTGACTGTTACCAAGTCAGTGTGCATATGGTTCTTTCCTGACTTATGCCACTTTGATGTGCAAGACAGATTTCGTTTTGCATAATTGGAAAACTAGTAGCAAATTTTGATGTCATTTCTCACTTGTTTTGACCAAACAGACTCAAGAAGAGGAAGTAAACAAGACAAAAGGAACAGAGTAAGGGACAATGAAAAGAGATGATACCTAACAAGAAAATTACAACGTAGAAACTTATCAGATGTGGACACCAACTCTAATGACCATGACATGCACCTTTTGATTAAGTGGCCTAATTTGTCAAGCAATTCTAATGTTCAACTCTTGTTGTACCTCTGTGTCGTGAAACTGGGCTTCAATGCTCCGGTTATCCCATCTAATTCACGGTCCTTATTCGACTTGTAGTGCCCGAAGAGTTTTCACCATCAAGCCTCTCTCATTTTGTTCTTTCTCTCAACTTACCGTCTCCTTATGGTGCCTGTGAAGGTTTTCACCGATAAGAATCTCTCATTTTTTGTTTTCCTTGTGCATCAAATGGCTGTCTCTCCTCTCTAAAAGGTAGAACGGAGTGTTTCCCCTGATGAGAATCATACCTCTAACTCGCTTGACTTGGCACTACTCAAAGATTGATCGGAAGGTCTTTCTTTGGACCGTAATATAGGCTTTTAAATAGGATTAGAAACAAAGAGTATCATAAAGGCTCAAAAACAGCTTAAAAGGGCTCAAAATTACAACTTTTGGAATCAGATCTCTTACAACAACCACAACTTCTGCCCCAGTTTCTTTGCTTGGAGACTTTTAAAATTTTATTTTGATAGGACCGAACCGTGAGGCTGCCTACGTATCCTTAAAAGGAATCAGGTCGAATGTAGTTCAGTACATAGGAATTGCTTTGTTTTTGTACTTTTCTCTTTTTTTTTTCTTTTTCTCTTTTTCTTTTCTTTTCTTTTCTTTACTCTTTTTTCATTTTTTCTTTCCCTTTTTCTCTTTTTTTTCCTCTTTTCTCTCCCTATTTTTTTTATTCTGTATCATATTTCTAAACTCTGCTTCTGATTCCAAAAAAAAGGATATGAAAGAAAATAAATAAGGCTCAAAGGGGTAACAAAGGATAACGTGTTTAGATAGCAGAATAAAATGCCTTCGTCATTCCAATCTTCAAAGCATGCCAAATACAAACAACACAATTGAACAAACCAAAGAAATCACACATAATATCTTTTGACTGCATCAGAATTGATAATCATATCCACACATTTTTCTTCTACATCTGTTAAATACAAAGAACCAATGGACAACATTCTCATTACCACAAATGTCCCCTGCCACTTTGGGGCAAACTTGCCTTCAACGTCAGCATGATGCGGCAGGATGCGTTTCATTACTTGCTGAACCACTTCCAACTTCCGGGGACGCACCTTCTTGTTGTATGCTCTTTCCAATCTCTTCTAATACAATTGACCATGACACACTGACGCCAGTCTTTTTCCGTCAATCAGACTTACTTGCTCCAAAAGGGTTTTGACCCACTCATCATCATCAATTTCAGCTTCAGCAACAATCCGGAGGGGTAAAATTTCAGCTTCTGCGGGTATCACTACTTCATCACCATATACCAACTAATAAGGAGTTGCACCTACTGAAGTGCTAACAGTAGTGCGGTAACCCAGCAAAGCAAAAGGCAACTTTTTATGCCATTGCCTAGAACCTTGTACCATCTTTTGAGCTGACAACCTACTTGGAGGGCTCTCGACCTGTCCATCGAGACCTGCGGGCATGAAACGCAACGTCCCCAGGCAAAAGGGACGTCAGTACGAATAATGCACCGAGTATGTAAGGCACATAAATAAGTACATAAGAGACATGGAAGAAATATAGAGTACATGACTCAACTTGTAAGTTTGAATAACTTTGTAAATCATAAATTACTTTTAGTATCATGCATATGTGTATGTATGTCATGTCGTGAATGGTACATGTTTCATAACATCATCAGCCTCTGAGGCATCCAATCATATCATATCGGCCAGTTTGGGAAAAATCATCTTCGTATACCAGCTGATCAGATGGTGGTGCGTATATAACTCCATTAACTTTTCCATATCCCCCCCCCCCCCCCCACACACACACACACACACACACACACACATATATATATATATATATATATATATGCGTATATAACGCCGTTTGAATCATATTTCAGCCACCGTGGGCAATATCATCAACCTATACCAGCTGATCAGGTGGTTGTGTGTATATAATGCTGCAACCTTTTCCCATATTCCATATATATATATATTTACATATATACGTGTATATAATGCCATCTGGTCATGGGTAATTGCACATGTATAAATGAGTGAAATGCATGAAAACTACATAATAATCTCGATGTTCCTTCCGGATAAACTTTTGCAACTGCGTATTATTCTGAGACCCATGAATAGAAGATAATAATAATTCTCAAGGGGAATCAAGAATATAGACACCCATACTATTTCTATGTATAGAGTAATTTATAGAAACTGTGTATTTGCTTGTTTCTTCAATATAATTTGGACCATGCCAAAAAACAAGGGATAGCCTTAACTTACCTGGAGTAGGAAGAACTCCGTATATTTATCCCGTTGGAAACCTTCGTGGATTGAACTTAGACCCAAAAATTGTAATTAAGATTCTGTTTTTTTTTTTAACTTTGAGAAACGAAATTTGTCTTAAACTCCAAAATAGATTTGAATGAGCTTAAACAATGCTTCTGTTTTTTCACTTGGTTAATGAATGAATTTTTTTGACATGTTCATGCTCCTTCACGTTTTGACCATTTTAACAGAATGTAGAAGTTGTTCTTTTTGGTCTTGAAAGTGAATGAATTGCTTTTTATTGATAAAGCTAAAAAGTCTTGATAAGACTTTGTATTCTAAAGTCTTGACACATATTAAAGGTGATTGATGAATCACCATAATGAGGGGGGGGGGGAGTGCCACGTATATACTTGGGATGGTGCTTTTATTAATTTATCCACTTATTAGTGAACCGGATATTGTTTCGTTACCCGTTAATTAATCTATTACTCGCATAATTTAAAAATTATCTCAACTTAATTAAATACCACTCTCTTTTAACATACCTTGTACACCTTACTATCATGGCCATATAGTACCTTGTATGGCACTAGTCCATAAATGCCGGGTATTTTAGCTCGGGCCGTATTTTATCCCAAATGCCAAACTTTGACCAAACTCGTTTTCTTAGACTTGCTCCCCCTTTCACCTTCATGAATTTACTAATCACTTGTGAAATAGCATAATCCTTATAATCCCCAAATAATCTTTTTCATGAACTGATGTCAATTACCTTACGACAAATTTAACATAAAATACTGCAGGGTGCAACATCGTCGTAACTTATTAGTGCGAAGCGTAACATCACCGTAATGTAATATTACAGAGTGAAACACTGTCGTAACTTATTACTGCGAAGTGTAATATCACAGTAATGAAATATTGTCAGGTACAACACTGTCGTAACTTAATACTGCAGGACGTAACATCAATCGTAATATATTGCTGCAGAGGGTAACATCATCGTAATACATTACTGTAGAGCATAATATTGACATAATGCTGTGGGGCGTAACATTATTCCCTCCTTTGAAATATTCATCCTCGAATGTTGACTGATGCACTTATAATTTCTATAACTTATATCTTCCGAATACTTTTAGAAGTTCCCTTGCCATCTAGACGACTGTTCTGTGAATAAGTCCAAAGTCCAGGGAATTTCCCCCTTAGGCCTCCTTCTCACACCACAACTTGTAGTCAGAATCCTTCCAATCTCGTAAGTGTTACTACCTTTCACCATGCAGCCGGTAGGATTCTGACCTTGTAAGTGTACCTAATGTCTAGAATTCATAAGTAGAGCTTGATAAGATGTCCCTTTGGGCATATATGAGTATACTGAAGTTCTTCGCTCGATACTTTGTTGAATTCACGAATATTGCTATATCTCATTGCATAGGTGGATTTAGCCATCTGTATGAATTTACTGCCATAACTCTTACTTTAATTTATTGTTGCTGAGGTCTGCTACCAAATCTCCACTTACTCTCGTTGCGTATTTAATATGTATAAATTTAAGTCACTTAATGTTTCCTCACTACTGCTCATCTTTGGAATGACGGCCTAATCTTATCTCATACTTTGTGATTTTTGTCCATCCTTTGTTGACTCACCTCAATAGTGATCTACAATATACCACTGATAACTTGAAGCTTCTTACGTAATACTTTGCCACTAGGGCTTACGTTGCATCATGGAATATTCAAAGTAATTTTCCTGGTCCACTTAGCGGCGATAATTTACCTCAATAACCGTATTCTATAGCATCCCAAGGTGATTCTCTTACGCGGGTATTTAAATCCTGTACAATTCATGAATCCCTTTTTTCCTTTTTTTTAAATCATCACTTAGTCGAAGGCCCAAAGGTCATTCTTTATCTATCACCATTACACCCTTATTCTACTATTAGGGAAGCATTCTATCTCTTCTAAATGTTACTTTTGAAGAGTAACTCCTTTGAGTCCATTCAGGCTATACTGAGCTTACTATAACATAGAGAAGCCATTAGCTCCGTTGTTTTCATAGGCCTAATCCTTTCTCGTCACTGCCATTTATTATCCGTATTCCTATCTTCCTAAAACCTTGTCGTTTTACCATACTTTAGCTTGCGACCTATACATATCTATTTATACTACTTGTAATCTTCCTTCAACATTCTTTAATTTCCTTGTGTTATTTTAGAACATCAAGCGAGACATCACATCGTCTCTAACTCGTCTTTACTTTCTTAACTAGACCTCTCGATACCTAGAAATCATTGACTAGAAGATATGCCATTGACAATGCCGCTATCATTGTTGGATATTGAATCCTCGTGCTCCTGGACCTTTTATCCCAAGTATGGACTATTTACGATCTTCTGCCTTTGAGTATCTCGTACGTTGTTCACCTTTGCCTTACTTACCTTAAAGTCTCGCATCGTATCTTCTACATCTCTTATGACCTCCCTTCCACCTAGCTGTAATTCACGTCTATAACTTGAAGCTCTATTATAATACTCACACCTCCGGTGCATACACAATTCGGTGGGAGCTTTGTACTGACTTCTTATGAGGCTGGTACTTCTTCTAACTGGTTTCCTTGTAGAGCCATTATAGATTATGGTTGTTGTGTTATTTCTCTTGAACATCTGATACTAAGAGTGATTCTATCATGTTCTCAAGCACAACTTCGATAATTTTTCTAGGTCAAATAATCAGACTCCTAATTTACTTGGGTGATGTAATTCTTTAGTTTCCTCTTCCTTCTGATCATCCTTCACGTGGGCTTAAGCTATGTACCGATCTGTGGCTCGTGGTATCAGTTATTACCTTAGCCTTTCATGGGCATTATGGAATATCCATGGCGCAATCTTCTAACAATTAAATCCTTTGTCTATGCCCTGGACTCAATTTTTTCTTTTAACTTATATCAGAGTCTTCTATGGCTGTATGATTATCAACAAATATGTTGCCTGGATAATGCTCCAAATTCTTGAGTGTATCCATAACATAGTAACTCAGGATCATTGATAGAGTAATTCCTTTTGTTCCATCTCAGCTTTCTTTAAACATGTGCAATTACTTTTCCTGGTCTTTCTGCCCCTTGTTACGTCCATACTTAGCTTATGTTAGTGCCCACACTTGCTAGAGTTTTCATACAACTCATATGATCTCGAATTTTAGTTTTAATTCTTACTTTTCGTTCATTAGCCACGGTAGGTGCCACTTTCCTTTGGAATGCTTAAAATGTTGTTGCGAGATTGTTGTTACACGACCATTTCCTCTTTAGGTCGTTATGCTTAGGTTGAAGTCTTCTTTCTTATCTCCTCAGCTAGTCTTTCGTTGTAGTACATAGGGAGGACCCTTGACTCTCGTAAAGCTGTGAGCTTATTACGGGCCTTTTTGATGTCCTTACATACCTATAATCATCCGTAGTTGCTTACTTCTGTGCCCTTGTGCTTGTATGGTTGCTTCTGAACTGATATTTTGACTACTTCCTAGTGGCACTTTCTTTTATTCCCGTAACACTCATACGGTACCTTTAACTACCCCGACTCTTGTTTGAATATATCTCAAGTATTATAATGATATTCTTTGAGGCTGAATTCTTTACGTTGGGTTCTACTATGTTTATCTTACATGATCTGATGACTTGTCTGTAACCTCCTATTTAGCCATAACTGGGATCTTCCTGACCACTAACTACTCGTTGACCATTCTCATATCAATATTCCTCGTAATCTTTCTTAGGTTATTTCCTTGGTCTTAACTTACATCTCGCATTGGATCCTTAATTATCAATAACATCTTGGGAAGGAACCTTAGTTCTTCTCCTTGACGTCAAATTTGCATAACGTTCTGGAATTGTAGCATATCTGTAGCCTTTGGATAAGTGCAATCTCATCGCTTCCTCATTTTTATCGCATTCTTTCTTTTATCATTCCATATTCCCTCCTTTAGGGGAGTACTAAGAGTTGGAGCCACGATGACATGCCTATAGATGTTTCACCTTTTCATCTTTGGCGTCCTTTCACATCATCGATGACCCTTAATCGCCTTGCGGTAATCCTTCCGTACCAAGGATAGCAAAATTGCTTACTCACGAGGGTGAAACTTAGTATAACTGGCACATACAGTCCCTTAAGCTGAACTTTGCTCACATTGCTTGCTGCAGGGAAGCGTCTTTCTGAATGACCATTCTATGAATTTCTCATGAATCTTCTTTTGTCGTCCATTCTATTGTTGGCAGAACAAAATCAAATATTCTTATGATGTCGACTATCATCACTCACTCAATCCCTAATTTATGTTTAGTTTATCTTGTTCACCAATCCATATTGGTTCTATTACTCTAGGGTCTAACATTTCCTCTTGGTAACCACGCTAGAGTTGCGAACTTATTTCTCGAAATGAGGACATGATTGTATGGCCTATACTCTTTTGTTGTCCTAAGGCATGTTACTTCTCATTTCTTCATTCACTTGACTGTAGATTTTGTAATATTGTCATCTTTTGATCTACAGTTGCCATCCATGTATCACATCTTACTCATAATGCTTCATTATCTCTTTTCTTATTTCTCGCTAACATTTATGCCTATCACTTTATTTGAAAACTTGAACAAGACATTCTTTTGCTCTTAGCTTCCCTTTGCTCCATCTAATGTCTCTTTGGATTGCTCAACATCCTCGCTCTACTAGGGCTGAGATCCAGACTTAAGGTAATATTTATCCTATCAAGGCTTTTAGTGCCTATCTTCTGAATGCTAGTATTCACATCTAATCATAATATTCTAGGGTGCACCATCTGGGTGTCTCACAAGAAGATCTATTGGCACATTTGTAATACCCTTCGGAAATATCAACAAATGAAAGTAATCCATTTACCAATTTGGGTTACTCTAACCCCAGCCGGATCTTGATATCCCATCCTTCTCTTAACTATACCTGTTAGCCCCCAAAGGGCATAAGTGAAATGGGTGTGACCAATTGTACATACCTCTGTTACTGCTGAATATAACGCAAAAAGCTTATGTTCCTCTGCCTCAATTATAAATGTTGTTAACCTTCATTAACTGGGCGCCTCGTACCCTTCTTCATCTTGCTTCTTTTGCTTGTTGAAACATGTATTTATCTTTCTAATCTCTCATTGTCCTTCACCATAAAGGTGGATAGGCATTCTTGCCTTAAGGCTCCTTATCAAGAGGCTTACATCTTTCAGTACGCACATGATCTGCTGAAGACCTCACATTTACTTATCATAAGCATGATACAAAGTCGAGTTCTTCTAATTCAACACTTCCACAGCTATATCTCTTATCAATCATCTTTCTGAACATAGGCATCGTATTATTACGACTAAAAATAGTAGCTTGGGACTTGAATTCTTATAAGTGAGCTCTACCACACGATCTAGAGTAAGAAAAAATAGTGATAGTTTTAAATGCCCTGTAGCCTCCTGATTACAACTGTGGTGCACGACACACCCATAAACAAGACTCTACTAGACACGGCTTGTAGACTCCCAAGGACAGAACTGCTCTGATACCACTTTTGTCACGACCCAGACCGATGGGCCGCGACGGGCACCCGGTACCTTACTCAACCGAGTACCAACGTAATGTATCTTTCTTATTATATCATCATATACACATGACATACGAGCCTAATAGGCCAACATGATCCTTTATAAACTAACAACATAGCTCGACAAGGCCATACAATCTTTTATGTACACGACATATGTCTACAAGCCTCTAAGAGTACATAAATTTCATAAAGGTTGGGACAGAGTCCCGCCATACCAAACAATACGCGTCTAATCAAACTAACCAAACGAGCAACTCCAAAGCAAATGGAGCGCGCCAACATCTTCCCTTGACCTGAAAGCCTACTTGGAGGGCTCTCGACCTGTCTATCGGGACCTGCGGGCATGAAATGCAGCGTCCCCAGGCAAAAGGGACGTCATTATGAATAATGTACCGAGTATTTAAGGCACATAAATAAGTACATAAGAGACATGGAAGAAGAGTACATGACTCAACCTGTAAGTCTGACTAACTTTGTAAATCATAAATTACTTTTAGTATCATGCATATGCGTATGAATGTCATGTCGTGAATGGTACATTTTCTTAAAAGGCCAAGTTTGACTTTGCTCAATATTTTGAACAAACGGACTCGGATTCGTGATTTGACGGTCCCGGAGTGTCCGTAGGAAACTATGGGACTTGGGCGTATGCCTGGAATCGAATTCCGAGGTCCCTAGCCTGAGTAATGAATTTTTATTAGAAATTGTTAAACTGAAACTCTAAGGATTTAAAGAAACTAATTAATGATTGATCACATGGGTATCAGGCTTGTATGTTGGTTCCGGAGCCCGGTACAGGTCCAAAGTAACTTTTAAGACTTGTCCGCAAAATTTGGTCTCAATCCGAGTAGTTTAAGGGCGTTTCAGCTTGTTAGAGGAAAATTAAGAACTTGAAGTGCATAAGTTTGATTCAATTGGTTTTAGGGAGCGATTCTTAGATTTAGCGTTATTCCAGGCATTCCGAAGGTTCGAGTAGGTTTGTTTCATGATTTCAGACTTGTCGGTGTGTTCGGGCGGGGCCCAATAGCTCCGAGCGTCAATCAGACAAGGCTCGAGTGAAGTTGAGATTTTTGAGAAGTGCTGAAGCATCTGCTTATGTCATAACCGCACCTGTGGTTGGTCGACCGCAAGTGTGAGACCGCAGAAGCGGTCCGCCTATCGCAGATGCGGCCAAGGAAGGCTAGGTCTAGAACCGAAGAAGCGGCCTCGAGACCGAAGATGCGGTCGCAGCCCGCTTGGTCGGTTCCCAGATGCGTCCATTTTCTCGCAGAAGCAGGACTGTAGATGCGGTCCTCTGACCGGAAAAGCGGAAATCGCTGAAGCAGTGAGCTTCATTTAATACGGGTTCTATGTCATTTTTACCACTTTTAACTCCTCCATTGGCGATTTTGGGAGCTTTCGAGAGAAGACTTCCACCTAGCATATTGAGGTAAGTTTATCCCACCTATTCTTAGTTTAATACTTGTGTCTTAGGTAGATTAAACACTAGAATTTAGGTAAAATCAAGGGGTTAGAGCAAAACCTAGGGTTTTGACAAAAGTTAGATTTAACCACGAAATTTGTTATGAAATGAACTAGAAATCATATATTATTGACCCTTAGGTTATGGAGAACAACTTCCTTTGAAAATTTTTGGAATCTGAGCATGTGGGCCCGGGGTCAGATTTTAGGAAACTTGTGTTAAGGGTTGGGAAATTTCTTGAATAGCTAGAATTTGATCTTGTGAGCTTATATTGACTAGTTCCTACCTCATTTAACTTGTTTGGGATCGGTCAGCTCCGAATTGAGGGTTTGGGCTCGTTCTTGGTATTGGAAGTGCACATTGGAGCGAGGTGAGTCTCCTTCTTAACCTTGTAAGAGGGAATCATCCCCATAGTTATAATAATTGAATTGATTGCTATTATATGCAGGGGCTATGTACGCACTAGGTGACGAGAGTCCATACGTAGCTACTATTATGTTAAGTCCTGGTAGCCTAGGACCCTAAAGCATGCTCTATGTGATATTCTTGTAACTTGATGTTTAATTCGGATTCATATATATATCATGTAAATCAAGGTAATGAGACTAGTAAGAGGAACCTTATCTTCCTTGACCTTGTTAAAGAGAAAATGAATATTTCTAGAATAACTGCTTCTCAGAGATACACTATTGTCTGCTTGTTGTTGAGTTTATTTATATTTGACCGTGCCGCATGCGTCTTTCGCGAGCGGGGTAATAGATGCATCTATGGTTCAATCCGATCGACCCTCGACAATGCACAATTTACTTTTATGGTTGATCGCGCCGTACGACCCTTGCATTTCTTGCGCATGCTTTATTTAGTATTTTTTGTGGACTGAACTTCGTATATGCCTTGAAATGTAATTGATTAACTATGATATTATCTGGAAAAAGGAATTTTACCCCTTGCCATGAAATGCTAATTAATTGTACCATCCATGCTTAGTATTAACGCTTTGTCATATTATTTAACCCAAGTAAGTATCAAGTAGACCTCTCGTCTCCACTTCTTCGAGATTAGACGGGATACTTACTGGGTACATACTGTTTATGTACTTATACTACACTTCTGTACTTAATTCTATAGGATCTGAGGCAGGTACCTCTGGCTATTAGTCGGATGTGCATCCCTGAGCAGGTTTCGAACTTCTACGGTGAGATGCTTCCCTTCACATACCGTTCAGCAGCCTGAAGGAGTCTCTCTTATTTATTTTTGCTGTCTATTCTAGTTCGGACAGTAGGATAGATTGATTCTTTTGTATATTCTACTAGTTGTCCACCACATGTGATACCAGGTCTTGGCACACACATTAGTAGACTATTATTTTGGGGATTGTATAATTATTTTTGATACATTATTGGTTATTGCTTGCTCTAATCTCAACTTAAGGAATATTGAAATTATTTGGTAAAAGAAAAATGAGAACTTATTTAGTAGTTTTCGCGTTGGCTTGCCCGGCAATGCTGTTGGGCGCCATCATGACTTATTATGGAAATGGATTGTGACAACGTGGTATCAGAGCACTAGGTTTACGTAGGTCTCATATGTCATGGGCAATCCTAATAGAGTTCGGATCGGTACTGAGGTGTCTGTATTTATCTTCGAGAGGCTATAAGGTGTTAGGAAAAACTACTCTTTATTCATTTCCTATCGTCTAGTGGTTGGTATACTAAATTTCCCTCTTTTATTCTCTCACAGATGGTGAGGACACGCACGACTGATGTTCCAGACCCGGGAGGAGTTGCTCCCCCCGTTGCTAGAGGCCGAGGTAGAGGCCGGGGGAGGGCACCGGCCCGAGGTAGGGGACGAGGGCGTCCTAGAGTTATCCCAGTAGTACCACCAGTAGATCCTGCGAGAGATCCTACCATCGAGGAGCAGGGCGAGGTGCCTGCAGCTGAGCCTACCCCAGCGAACATTATGATAGCACCGGGCTTCCAGGAGGTCATGGGTCGTATGCTTCGGTTCATGGATTCCATAACTCATGCTGGTTTTTTTCCAGCGGATCCCGCTACATCACAGGCAGGAGGGGGAGCACAGACCCTTACTGCTCAGGCTCCTGGACATGCAACTGCAGTGTATCAGACTCCGGGTGCACTACCCGCAGATGGGGCCCTCCAGTTGCAGGAGTGGTGCCCCAGCCTAGACCAGTTGCGGACGGTGCCCCGTATAGGTTATTGGATAGATGGGCTAGACTTCACCCTCCTATCTTCGGAGGCGAGCGTCATAAGGATGCCCAGGATTTCATTGATAGGTGCAGGGACAAACTGCATAACAAGAGGATATTGGAGTCTCATAGAGTTGACTTTACTACTTTTCAGTTGGGGGGCAGGGCCGTAGAAGGTGGCAGTCCTATGTTCTTGGCAGGACAGCAGGTTCTCCTCCTCTCACCTGGGGTCAGTTCACCCAGTTATTCTTGGATAGGTATATTCCACTCTCGAAGAGGGAAGAGCTATGATATTAGTTTGAGCATCTTGAGCAGGGTCAGATATCTGTGATCGATTATGAGGTGAGGTTCTTTGAGTTGTCTTGCAATGCACTCATGATACTTCCCACATATGCAGAGAGAGTGCGGAGATTTGTTGCGGGGTTACACCCCGGTATTCAAGCTAGCATGGCCCGAGAGGTGGACATGGGTACTGAGTATCAGCTAGTGGTAGAGATTGCTCGCAGGATTGAGGGGTAGAGAGCAGATTCAGCAGGACAACAGGGCCAAGTTTTCAGGAGAGTTTAGAGGTGCCCCAGCAGACCCCCGTATTAAGCACCAACACCCCCTCCTCGAGGTGCTCCAGTGAGACCTTATTTCAGTGCGATGCCAGAGAGTTCATATCGCCCCAGCTATTCAGGGTTCTTCTGGTGGGTATTCTGGTCATTAGGATTCTTGCAGTGCTCACTTCAGTGGCGTTCCAAAGAGTTCATATCTCCCACCAGCCATCCAGGGTTCCTCCAGTGGGTATTCAGGTCAGCAGGCTCAGACTTCAGGGCAGCAGGCTATGGTACCGAGAGTGTGCTACGACTATGGAGATCCGGGCCACATGAAGAGGACTTGCCCCAGACTTCGGGGCAAGGTAGTGCAGCAGGGTCAGCAGCCTATATTTCAGCACTGGCTACCTCGTCACCTAGAGGTGGAGGGCAGACTGGTAGCGGCCATCCTAGAGGTGGAGGGCAGACTGGTAGCGGCCGTCCTAGAGGTGGAGGCCAAGCAGGGAGAGGTTAGCTAGCTATTGTTCAGTCAGGTGGAGGCCAGCCAGCCGATGCTCCAGCTAGATTCTACGCCCTTCCGGCCAGGCCAGATGCATTGCCCTCAGATGCCATCATCACAAGTATTATTTTCGTTGGTGGTAGAGATGCTTCGGTATTATTTGATCTAGGGTCTACTTATTCATATGTATCATCTCTTTTTGCTCGTTTCCTGGTTATTTCTCCTGGGCCCTTGGGCACTCCTATTTATGTGTCTATTCCTGTGGGTGATTCTGTGGTTGTGGATCGGATCTACCGGTCCTGTGTTGTCACATTATGTGGTTTCGAGATTAAAGTGGATCTCCTGTTGCTTGACATGATCGAATTTTAGGTCATCCTGGGCATGGATTGGTTATCTTCTTATCATGACGTCTTAGATTGCCATGCCAAGACTATTTCATTAGCGATGCCAGGGTTACCCAGGTTGGAGTGGAAGGGTTCCACAGTTGATACATCTAGTCGGGTTATTTCCTTTCTGAAGGCTCAACATGTGGTCGAGAAGGGGTGTTTGTCTTATCTAGCTTATGTTCGGGACACCACCGCAGAGTCTCCAACGATTAATTCAATTCTAGTAGTTCGAGAGTTCACCGATGCGTTTCCTTCTGATCTTCCTGGCATGCCACCGGATCGTGATATTGATTTCTGTATTGATTTGGCTCCAGGCACCCAGCCTATATCTATTCCAACATACCGTATGGCTCCTAAAGAGTTGAAAGTGTTGAAAGAGCAGCTTGAGGAGGTTTTAGCAAAGGGGTTAGTTAGACCCAGCGTATCACCTTGGGGTGCACCATATTATTCATGAAGAAGAAGGATGGGACCACGCGGATGTGCATTGATTACCGCTAGCTGAACAAAGTCACCATCACTAACAAGTATCTATTGCCTCGTATCGATGATTTGTTTGACCAGTTGCAGGGTGCTAGGGTGTTATCTAAGATCGACTTGAGGTTAAGGTACCATCAGCTGAAGATTCGGGACTCGGATGTTCCGAAGACTGCATTCCGGACTAGATATGGCCATTATGAGTTTTTTGTGATGTCCTTTGGCTTGACTAATGCCCCAATAGCATTTATGGACTTGATGAACAGGGTATCCAGGCCTTATATTGATTCATTTGTCATCGTCTTCATTGACGACATCTTGATATACTCCCGTAGCCTGGGGGAGCACGAGCAACATTTGAGAGTAGTGCTTCAGACCTTGCGAGAGAAGAAGCTATATGCTATGTTCTCCAAGTGTGAGTTTTGGCTGGAGTCAGTGGCATTCTTGAGGCATGTTATGTCAGGAGAGGGTATTAAGGTGGATCATAATAAGATTGAGGCAGTTTAGAGTTGTCCATGCCCTACCTTAGTGACCAATATCAGGAGTTTCCTGGGGTTAGTAGGTTATTACAGACGGTTCGTGCAGAAGTTTTCATCTATTGCAGCACCTCTGACTAGATTGACCCGGAAGGGTTCTCCTTTCCGTTGGTCCGATGATTGTGAGGAGATCTTTCAGAAGCTCAAAAAAGCTTTGACCACGGCACCAGTTCTTGTGTTGCCTTCCGGCTCGGGGATGTATATGATATATTGCGATAATTCACGTGTTGGCTTGGGCTGTGTATTGATGTAGGAGGGGCGAGTTATTGCATACGCTTCGCGTCAGCTGAAGGTTCATTAGAAGAATTATCTGGTGCATGATCTAGAGTTGGCCGCAATTGTTCATGCCCTTAAGATATGGAGGAATTATCTGTATGGGGTGTCATGTGAGGTTTACACTGATCATCACAGCTTACAGCATTTGTTCAAGCAGAGGGATCTTAATTTGAGGCAGTATAGGTGACTTGACTTACTGAAGGATTATGACATCACCATTCTTTATCATCCGGGCAAGGCAAATGTGGTCGCGGATGCCTTAAGCAGAAAGGTAGAGAGTATGGGTAGCTTGGCAGTCATCCTAGCAGAGGAGAGGCCACTAGCTTTGGACATTCAGTCCTTGGCTAACAAACTTGTGAGGTTGGACATTTCAGAGCCCAGCCGAGTTCTTGCGTGTGTAGTTGCTCACTCTTCGTTATTGGGGCAGATAAAGGCCCGGCAGTTTGATGATCCACATCTGGAGATTCTCCGAGAGACGATGCTTCACGGAGGTTCCAAAGAGGTTTCTATTGGCGAGGATCGTGTTTTGTGACTCTAGGGTTGACTATGTGTTCCTAATGTTGATGGTCTGAGGGAGAGGATACTAGAGGAGGCACACAGTTCGCGGTATTCCATTCACCGGGGGGCTACGAAGATGTATCGTGACTTGAGGCAGCATTATTGGTGGCAGAGGATGAAGAAAGACATAGTGGAGTATGTGGCTAGGTGTTTGAATTGCCAGCAGGTTAAGTATGAACACCAGAGGCCGGGTGGCCTACTCCAGCAGATGCCTATACCAGAGTGGAAGTGGGAGCGCATTACCACGGATTTCGTAGTTGGGTTGCCGCGGACTTTGCGGAAGTTTGATACTTTAAGGGTCATTGTTGACAGGTTGACCAAGTCGGCCCACTTCATTCTAGTGGCGACTACTTATACAGCAGAGAGGTATGCTCTGATTTACATTCGGGAGATAGTCCGGTTGCACGGTGTGCCTGTTTCCATCATATCAGATAGAGGCCCTCAGTTCACTTCCCATTTCTGGAGAGCCATTCAAAGTGAGTTGGGGATCCGTGTAGAGCTAAGCATAGCATTCCATCCTCAGACCGACGGGCAGTCAGAGCGGACCATTCAGATCCTGGAGGACATGGTCAGAGCATGTGTGATTGACTTTGGAAGGCAATGGGATCAGTTCTTGCCCTTAGCGGAGTTTGCGTACAATAACAGCTATCAGTCCAGCATAGAGATGGCTCCATACGAGGCGTTATATGGTCGACGTTGTCGTTCTTCTATCGGGTGGTTTGAGCCTGGTGAGGCTAAGTTATATGGTACAGATTGGGTACAGGATGCCTTGGACAAGGTAAAGTTGATTCAGGAGAGGCTTCGCACCTCTCAGTCCAGACAGAAGAGTTATGCGGATCAGAAGGCGCGTGATGTATCATTTATGGTTGGCGAGAAGGTCCTCTTGAAAGTCTCACCAATGAAGGGTGTTATGAGATTCGGGAAGAAGGGCTAGCTGAGCCCGAGGTTTATTGGCCCATTTTAGGTGTTAAGACGAGTTGGGGAGGTTGCTTACGAGCTTGCTTTACCCCAAGTTTATCGGGAGTTCACCCAGTTTTTCATGTATCGATGCTCCGGCGGTATCAAGCCAACTTATCCCATGTGTTAGACTTCAATACAATTCAGCTTGATGAGAGTTCGGGTTATAAGGAGGAGCTAGCTGCCATTATTGCTAGCCAGGATCGCCAGTTGAGGTCCAAGAGAATTTCTGCGGCGAGGGTCCAGTGGAGGGGCCAACTAGTCGAGGAGGTGACCTGGGAGTCCGAGGAGGACATGCGGAGCAGATATCCATATTTATTCCGTAGCACAGGTAGTTCTCTAAGTCCGTTCGAGGATGAACGTTCGTTTAAGAGGTGGGAAATGTAACGACCCAACTGGTCGTTTTGCCTTTTAGAACCTCGTACCCTTAAATAAAACTTCCGGCGCTTGCTTTAGCTAATTTACGTCTTACGGGGACGGTTGGTTCGGGATTTGGAAGAGTTTGGATTGAAATATGCTCATTTGATTCCTTTAGATTTTCTTAAAAGGCTTAGTTTGACTTGGTCAATATTTTGAGCAAACGAACCCAAATTCATGATTTGACGGTCTTGGAGGGTCCGTAGGAAGATATCGGACCTGGGCGTATGCCCGGAATCGAATTCCAAGGTCCCTAGCCCGAGCAATGAATTTTTATTAAATATTGTTAAACTGAAATTCTAAGGATTTAAAGAAACTAATTAATGATTTATTACATGGGTATCGGGCTCGTACGTTGGTTCGAAGCTCGGTACATGTCCGAAGTAACATTTATGACTTGCCTGCAAATTTTGGTGTCAATCCGAGTAGTTTAAGGGCGTTTCGGCTAGTTAGAGCAAAATTAAGAACTTGAAGTTCATAAGTTTGATTCAATCGGTTTTAGGGAGCGATTCTTAGATTTAGCGTTGTTTCGGGTGTTCTGAAGGTTCGAGTAGGTCCGTTTCATGATTTCAGACTTGTCGGTGTGTTCGGGCAGGGCCCGAGAGCTCCGAGCATCAATCGGATGAGGCTCGAGTGAAGTTGAAATTTTATAGAAGTGCTGAAGCATCAGCTTCTGGCATAACCGCACCCGTTGTTGGTCGACCGCAGGTGCGAGACCGCAGAAGCAGTCCGCCTATCGCAGATGCGGCCAAGGAAAGCCAGGTCTAGAACCGCAGAAGCAGCTCCCAAGCCCGCAGATGCGGTCACAACCCGCTTGGCCGGTTCCGCAGATGCGTTCGTTTTCTCGCAGAAGCCGGACCGCTGATGCGGTCCCCTGACCGCAGATGCGGAAATCGCTGAAGCAGTGAGCTTCATTTAATACGGGTTCTAAGTAATTTTTACCACTTTTCACTCCTCCATTGGCGATTTTAGGAGCTTTCGAGAGAAGACTTCCACCTAGCATATTGAGGTAAGTTTATCCCACCTATTCTTAGTTTAATACTTGTGTCTTAGGTAGATTAAACACTAGAATTTAGGTAAAATCAAGGGGTTAGAGCAAAACCTAGGGTTTTGACAAAAGTTAGATTTAACCACGAAATTTATTATGAAATGAACTAGAAATCATATATTATTGATACTCAGGTTATGGAGCTCAACTTCCTTCGATAAATTTCGGAATCCGGGCACGTGGGCCTCGGGTCGAATTTTAGGAAACTTGTGTTAAGGGTTGGGAAATAGCTTGAATAGCTAGAATTCGATCTTGTGAGCTTATATTGACTAGTTCCTACCTCATTTAACTATTTTGGGATCATTCGACTCCGAATTGAGGGTTTGGGCTCGTTCTTGGTATTGGAAGTACACTTTAGAGCGAGGAGAGTCTCCTTTCTAACCTTGTAAGAGGGAATTGTCCCCATAGGTATAATAATTGAATTGATTGCTATTATATGTGGGGGCTACGTATGCACTAGGTGAAGAGAGTCTGTGCGTAGCTACTATTACATTAAGTTACGGTAGCCTAGGACCCAAAAAACATGCTCTATGTGATATTCTTGTACCTTGATATTTAATTCAGATTCATATAAATCATATTGATCAACGTAATGAGACTAGTAAGAGGAACCTTATCTTCCTTGACCTTGTTAGCGAGGAATTATTTATTTCTAAAATAACTGCTTCTCGAAGATACACTGTTGTCTGCTTGTTGTTCTATTTATTTATATTTCACCGCATCGCACGCGTGATTCGCGAGCGGGGTTATAGATGCATCTATGGTTCGAGCCGTTCAACCCTCGGCAGTGCACAATTTACTTTTATGTTGGATTGGGCCGTACGACCCTCGACATTTCTTGCACTTTATTTAGTATTTTTCTGTGGACTGAACTTCGTAGATGCCTTGAAATGTAAATGATTAAATATGATATTATCTGGAAAAAGGAACTGTTACCCCTTGCCATGAAATGCTAATTAAATGTACTATCCATGCTTAGTATAAACTTTTTTTCATATTATTTGACCCTAGTAAATATCAAGTCGACCTCTCGTCTCTACTTCTTCGAGACAAAATAGGATACTTACTGGGTACATATTGTTTATGTACTCATACTACTCTTCTGTACTTAATTGTACAGGATCTAAGGGAGGTACCTTTGGCTATCAGTCGGGTGCGCATCCCTGAGCAGGTTTCGAGACTTCTACGTTGCGCTGCTTCCCTTCCCATGTCGTTCAGCAGCCTGAAGGGGTCTCTCTTATTTATTTTTGCTGTCTATTCTAGTTCGGACAGTAGGATAGCTTGATTCTGTTGTATATTCTACTAGTTGCCCACCACTTGTGACACCAGGTCTCGGCACACACATTAGTAGACTATTATTTTGGGGATTGTATAATTAATATTGATACATTATTGGTTATTGCTTGTTCTAATCTTAACTTAAGGAATTATTGAAATTATTTGGTAAAAGTAAAATGAGAACTTATTTGGTAGTTTCCGCGTTGGCTTGCCCGGCAATGGTGTTGGGCGCCATCATGACCTATTATTGCATACGCTTCGCGTCAGCTGAAGGTTCGCGGATGCCTTAAGCAGAAAGACAGAGAGTATGGGTAGCTTGGCAGTCATCCCATCAGAGGAGAGGCCACTAGCTTTGGACATTCAGTCCTTGGCTAACAAACTTGTGAGGTTGGGCATTTCAGAGCCCAGATGAGTTTTTGCGTGTGTAGTTCCTCAGTCTTCATTATTGGGGCAGATAAAGGCTCGGCAGTTCGATGATCCACATCTAGCGATCCTTAGAGAAATGGTGCTTCAGGGAGGTTTTAAGGAGGTTACTATTAGCGAGGATTGTGTTTTGCGACTCCAGGGTCGACTATGTGTCCCTAATGTTGATGGTCTGAGGGAGAGGATCCTAGAGGAGGCACACAGTTTGTGGTATTCCATTCACCCAGGAGCTATGAAGATGTATCATGACTTGAGGCAACATTATTGGTGGCAGAGGATGAAGAAAGACATAGTGGAGTATGTGGCCAGGTGTTTGAATTGCTAGCAGGTCAAGTATGAACACTAGAGGTCGGGTGGCCTACTCCAGTAGATGCCTATACCAGAGTGGAAGTGGGAGCGCATTACCATAGATTTCGTAGTTGGGTTGCCACAGACTTTGCGGAAGTTCGATTCTGTATGGTTCATTGTTGATAGTTTGACCAAGTCAGCCCACTTCATTCTAGTGGCGACTACTCATACAGAAGATAGGTATGCTCAGATTTACATTTGGGAGATAGTCTGGTTGCACGGTGTGCTTGTTTTCATCATATCAGATAGAGGCCCTCAGTTCACTTCCCATTTCTGGAGAGCTGTTCAGAGTGAGTTGGGGACCCGTGTAGAGCTCAGCACAGCATTCCATCCTGATACCGACGGGCAGTTGGAGCGGGTAGTTCAGATCCTGGAGGACATGGTCAGAGCATGTGTGATTGAGTTTGGAGGGCAGTGGGATCAGTTCTTGCCCTTAGTGGAGTTTACGTACAATAACAGCTATCAATCCAGCATAGAGATGGCTCCATACAAGGATTTATATGGTCGATGTTGTCGTTCTCCTATCGGGTGCTTTGAGCCTGGTGAGGCTAAGTTATACGGTACATATTTTGTACAGGATGCCTTGGACAAGGTAAAATTGATTCAGGAGAGGCTTCGCACCGTTTAGTCCAAACAGAAGAGTTACGCAGATTAGAAGGCGCATGATGTATCATTTATGGTTGGCGAGAAGGTCCTCTTGAAAGTCTCGCCAATGAAGGGTGTTATGAGATTCGAGAAGAAGGGCAAGCTAAGCCCGAGGTTTATTAGCCCATTTGAGGTGTTGAGACGAGTTGGGGAGGTTGCTTACGAGCTTGCTTTACACCCCAGTTTATCGAGAGTGTACCCAGGTTTTCATGTATCGATGCTCTAGAGGTATCACGCCGACTTATCCCATGTGTTGGACTTCAGTACGATTCAGCTAGATGAGAGTTTGGGTTATGAGAAGGAGCCAGTTGCCATTATTGATAGACAGGATCGCCAGTTGAGGTCCAAGAGAATTTCTGCGTTTAGGGTCCAGTGGAGGGGCCAACCAGTCGAGGAGGCGACGTGGGAGTCCGAGGAGGACATGCAGAGCAAATATCGACATTTATTCAATAGCTCAGGTACTTTTCTATGTCCATTCGAGGACGAACGTTTGTTTAAGAGGTGGAGAATGTAACGATCCGACTGGTCGTTTTGCCTTTTAGAACCCCGTTCCCTTAATTAAACTTCTCGCGCTTGCTTTAGCTAATTTACGACTTGCGAGGACGGTTGGTTCGGGATCTGCAAGAGTTTGGGTTGAAATATGCTCATTTGATTCCATAGGATTTTCTTAAAAGGTTAAGTTTGACTTCGGTCAACATATTGAGCAAACGAAGTCGGATTCATTATTTAATGGTTCCGGAGGGCCCGTAGGAAAATATGGGACCTGGGCATATGCCCGGGATCGAATTCCGAGGTCCCTAGCCCGAGTAATGAATTTTTATTAGAAATTGTTAAACTGAAATTCTAAGGATTTAAAGAAACTAATTAATTATTGATCACATGGGTATCGGGCTCGTATGTTGGTTTCGGAGCCCGGTACAGGTCCGAAGTAACATTTAAGACTTGCCCGCAAAATTTGTTGTCAATCCGAGTAGTTTAAGGGCGTTTCGGCTCGTTAGCAGAAATTAAGAGCTTGAAGTTCATAAGTTGATTAAATTGGTTTTAGGGAGCGATTCTCAGATTTAGCGCTGCTTCGGGCGTTCTCAAGGTTTGAGTAGGTCCGTTTCATGATTTTAGACAAGTCGGTGTGTTCGAGCAAGGCCCGGGAGCCCCGAGCATCAATCGGACGAGGCTCGAGTGAAGTTGAAATTTTTGGTAACTGCTGAAGCATCTGCTTCTGTCATAACCGCATTTGTGGTTGGTGGACCGCAGGTGTGAGACCGCAGAAGTGGTCCGCCTATCGCAGATGCGGCCAAGGAAGGCCAGGTCCAAAACCGCAGAAGCGACTCCCAAGCCCGCAGGCGGTCGCAACCTGCTTGGTCGGTTCCGCAGATGCGTCCGTTTTCTCGCAGATGCGGTCCCCTGATAGCATATACGGAAATCGCTGAAGCAGTGAGCTTCATTTAATACGGGTTCTAAGTCATTATTACCACTTTTCACTCCTCCATTGGCGATTTTAGGAGCTTTCGATAGAAGACTTCCACCTAGCATATTGAGGTAAGTTTATCCCACCTATTCTTAGTTTAATACTTGTGTCTTAGGTAGATTAAACACTAGAATTTAGGTAAAATCAAGGGGTTAGAGCAAAACCTAGGGTTTTGACAAAAGTTAGATTTAACAACAAAATTTGTTATGAAATGAACTAGAAATCATATATTATTGATCCTTAGGTTATGGAGAACAACTTCCTTCGACAAATTTCGGAATCTGGGCTCGGGGTCGGATTTTAGGAAACTTGTGTTAAGGGTTGGGAAATTGCTTGAATATCCAGAATTCGATCTTGTGAGCTTATATTGACTAGTTCCTACCTCATTTAACTAATTTGGGATCGTTCGGCTCTGAATTGAGGGTTTGGTCTCGTTCTTGGTATTGGAAGTGCACTTTGGAGCGAGGTGAGTCTCTTTACTAACCTTATAAAAGGGAATTGTCCCCATTGGTGTAATAATTGAATTGATTGCTTTTATATGCGGGGGCTACGTACGCACTAGGTGACGAGAGTCCGTACGTAGTTACTATTACGTTAAGTCCGGGTAGCCTAGGACCCATAAGAATGCTCTATGTGATATTCTTGTAACTTGATGTTTAATTCGGATTCGCATAAATCATATTGATCAAGGTAATGAGACTAGTAAGAGGAACCTTATCTTCCTTGACCTTGTTAACGAGAAAATGAATATATCTGGAATAACTGCTTCTCGGAGATACACTATTGTCTGCTTGTTGTTGAGTTTAATTATATTTGACCGTGTCGCATGCGTCTTTCGCGAGCGGGGTAATATATGCATCTATGATTCGAGCCGTTCGACCCTCGGCAGTGCACAGTTTACTTTTATGTTTGATCGGGCCATACGACCCTCGGAGTTTCTTGCGCATGCTTTATTTAGTATTTTTTTGTGGACTGAACTTCGTATATGCCTTGAAATGTAAATGATTTACTATGATATTATCTGGAAAAAGAAACTGTTACCCCTTGCCATGAAATGCTAATTAATTGTACTATACATGATTAGTATCAACTCTTTCTCATATTATTTGACCTTAGTAAGTATCAAGTCGACCTCTCGTCTCTACTTCTTCGAGATTAGACGGGATACGTACTGGGTACATATTGTTTATGTACTCATACTAAACTTCTATACTTAACTATACAGGATCTGAGGCAGGTACCTCTGGCTATCAGTCGGGTGTGCATCGCTGAGCAGGTTTCGAGAGTTCTACGGTGAGTTGTTTCCATTCACATGCCGTTCAGTAGCCTGAAGAAGTCTCTCTTATTTATTTTTGTTGTCTATTCTAGTTCGGACAGTAGGATAGATTGATTCTGTTGTATATTCTACTAGTTGCCCACCACTTGTGACACCAGGTCTTGGCACACACATTAGTGGACTATTATTTTGGGGATTGTATAATTATTTTTTATACATTATTGGTTATTTCTTGTTCGAATCTTAACTTAAGCAATTTTTGAAATTATTTAGTAAAAGTAAAATGAGAACTTATTTGGCAGTTTCCGCATTGGCTTGCCCGGCAATGGTGTTGGGCGCCATCATGACCTATTATGGAAATGGGTCGTGACAACTGCGAAGCGTAATATCATAGTAATGTAATATTGTCGGGTACAACACTATCGTAACTTAATAGTGCAGGACGTAACATCAATCGTAATATATTACTGTAGAGGGGAACATCATCGTAATATATTACTGCAGAGCATAATATCGACATAATACTGTAGGGCGTAACAACCAGGTTGAGAATTACGCGTGCATGTCATATCACTAGAGTGAGAAAAAGAACTATAAAAGTAAAAAGAACAAAACAAACACTGGCTAGAAATAATAGAAAATAGGAAATTGCATTAGACAGATGGTGAAAGGGTATGAACAACAAAACAAGTAAAATAAGCTGGGGTTACAACCCTGGAACAAACCAGACAACACTAAACGAGCTACTAAGACTAAACAAACTAGGCAAAATAAAAGGATAGAAGGGTTTGAGTCACAAGACAATATCCGGATTACAACCCTAAAAAGAACTCGGACAACAGAAATGACAACAAAATAAACCACCAAGACTCCTCCCCAGCTAGCCAAGAGATGGAGCGTCTGTCCAATTACCAAGCACGATATCTTAGCCACTGGGTTCCACATCAATATCACCAAGACCATTAACAACTTCAGTATAATTAACTTCGGTCAGCAAGTTCCCAAGAGGATTCGCATGCTCCCTGTCACTGTCCTTAATCACAATTACCCTTTCTTGAATCATTCTTTCTATTTCCCTTTTCAAAGCACGACAATATTCAATGCTATGCCCTTGGACGTTATAGTGGCACATGCATCGTACAGTAGGATCAAAACCTTTTGCATATGGGTCTGGAGTATAGCCGAGGAGCGGCTCAATCAGGCCAGAATGCTTTAACTTTTCAAACAAGCTTGTGTAGGACTCCCCGTTTGGCGTGAAACTATTTCTTTGCCTTTGTTACCCTCCCTACCCCTATTTTCTAGGGTTTTTGGGTGCTCGAAAATATTGTGAAGGCAAGAGTGCATTATGCGGTGCTGCCACTCGCCATAAGGAGTGACCCGGTGGTTGGACAGATGACCGGACATTGTTCGGAGGATAATACTGAGGTGGATTATGTGGAGCTCGGGGATGGGTTTGGGGTTGGGTTGAGGATGAGTATATTGGTGAGGCAGACCCGTTGAACCATGTTCTGATCCTGAGGCAACCATGGCAACATCATCATGTTCCTTCGGACCCAGCAAGCTTCATGTGTCATTCTGAATTGCTTGTGTTGTCGCTTTTAAAGAAGAATAGCTCACGATCTTGCTCGACTTCAGCCCATCTTCTACCATTTCTCCCATTTTTACCACATCAAAGTCATACCCACAGCCGAGATCAAATGCCCAAAGTAAGTTGGCTCTTGAGCTTGAAGAAAGTACTCGACCAACTCTTTTTCTTCGATTCGGGGATTGACTCTGGCAGCTTGCTCTCTCCATCTGAGCTCGTATTCCCTAAAGCTTTCATTAGGCTTCTTTTCCATCTTGGTGAGGGACATGCGATCCGGGACAATTTCTATGTTGTACTGAAAGTGCCAGGCAAAGACCTGAGCCATATCGTCCCATGTGTACCACTTGCTAACGTCTTAGCGGGTGTACCACTCCAGAGCTGCCCCACTCAGACTCTGACTGAAATATGCCATAAATAATTTGCCCTTCCCATCGGCGCCTCTCATCTTACAACAGTAACCTCTCAAATGGGCCACGAGATCTCTATGTCCGTCATACAAATCAAACTACGGCATCTTTAAACCAGCAGGAAGTTGGATGTCAGGAAACAAGCACAAGTCTTTGTAAGACACACTCATCTGGCTCCATGTCCCTTACATGTTTCTTAAAGACTGCTCTAAGATTTTTACCTTCCTGTATATCTCATCTTGCTCCACTGTCTTAGCAGGCTTTTCAGCTTCACCGGGAGGCTCAAAATGAGGAGCGTTGGAGAAGGGATCCGAAACCTTGGAAGTTGGTTCTGGAGCATAGTGTTGGGCATCAGGGACTTTGAGCACAGTCTCGTTAGAGGATCGAGGAAAAGTAGCAGGTGGAGGAGCTATGAAATCATGAGTGGTCAAAGGAGCGGGATATGAGGTGGTTCTAGGGGGTGGAGTGTGAAAAGGTTGTGGGGAGATATCAGCAGCAGTGGGAATCTGGATTTGTGATAGTTGTGGGATAGTTGCAGGGATTTCAGTGTAGTTAGTGGGGAATGAAGGTGGAGGATGCCCCCTGATCCAAGACTGATACATTTCTGCCATCTGCTATTTCAACATTTGGACCTCCCCTATCAATTTAGACTCCGACTCCAAAACCTCCCTCGACGGGTCAACAACTCTTATGTCCATGTCTTTGCTAGTCATGGCTAGCTTGCTCTTCGACCTTGTGTTGTATGGATGAGTTACCTTAAGAACCATAAACCAACCACCCTTCTGCTCAATGGAGATAACAAAAAGGAACAAAATGAGGTCATCACGTTAGCATTAGGACATTTAACACCTGCAAATATCACATTGTGCACAATGCACCTAGCAACAATTAACGGTTTAAAAATGACTTCGAGGGTCACAAGGTCTTGGCATCATCGCAATTTGTTCATTTCAATCTTCTCGTTTCTTTTCTTTTCTGGCACTTCTTGGCTTGCTCATTTTCCTTCCTTTTTTTTCTTCTAATTATCACTTTCTTTCCTCTCATTTCTCACATCCCATAATTTCACCTCTTTTTTTCTTTTTCTTTTTCTTTTTTTTCCTTCTTTTTTCCTTTTTCTTTTAATAAAATAAAAAAATGATTCGATCGAACTATGTAGGTTGCCTACGTATCATGACGCCACATGAATTAGATCTTTGCGCAGTACGGGAAGATTGGGAATAAAGGAAACAAACTAACGTTCTCTTTTTTTTACATTAGAGACTACTCTGACGAGAAAAAGAAAATAAAAGAAACAAATCTCTTTTTTTTTTCTAGAATTAATGTTCTATAACCTATTCTAAAATCAAGCTTAACGGACATATATTTTTTTATTTTTTTTCTTATTGAAACAAATACTCTATGGGAAATTATGAAGGGAAAATTCTAGAAGAGAAAAATAGTTTTGATTCTTTCTTCTTTTTTTTTAGGAAGGAAATTGTCACGACCCCAAACTAGCCTGGTCGTGATGGCGCCTCTCGTGAATACAAGGACAGCCAACACCACACTCACATTAATCCTTTAAGCATTAAAAATCATTTTAAGCCTTTTATTTAACAACATTTCATAACAACTTCTGAAAATGCCAATGCGGAATAAAATACAAGCCCGACATCGGGGTGTCACTAGTTATGAGCATCTATCCTAGTCTGAATACAACAATAAATCTAAGAGAATGTACTAAATACAGTAATAGCAATGTCCGAAAGGGAGTGGTGCTACGAACGTCATGTAGCCACCTGCTAACTCTGATGACTCCGCGTCTGAACAAATCCACACCCGCGACCGGGTTCCGATATACCTCAATCTGCACACGAGGTGCAGGGAGTAATGTGAGTACTCCAACCCAGTAAGCAATAAGAGTAAATAAAAATTGAGCAGTAGGAAACAATGAATCCACAATCACGTCAGGCTCAATAAGCACAACAGGCTTTCAGATCATTATACGACTCAACCTTCCTTTTTAAGATCCAGCATTTAGTAAAAATCTTTTTGAAATACTTTCCAGCAGTTTCAGTAGGGGTTCAATACCATTTAAAATAATAATAGAGATTTAACATCAAAATCGGCCCCTCGGACAAAACAGTAATCATAAGCACTTCATAACTTAAAATCTCGGTGGAAATAACCAAGTACCTATTAAGAGATTAATTTCTGAACATTTTGTTTTAATACATTTGTTCAACTTTCCGACAGAGGCTCAATATAAAGGTGAGTGAAAACAGTCAGTAAATAAACATATTCGATAGAAACTCGTTTTAAAGAGGAGTGAGATTAATAAGTCATAAACAGGCCTCTCAGGCAGACATCACTCATATGCATGTGTATATTTGTCACCCCTCGGGCTAGTCCCTCTGTCACTCATGACTCAACTCTTACCAGTCAGTACTCGAACTCAACGTTTACGCTCAATAACTATCATATAGTAACCGAAGCGGCACGCGGCCCAATCTGTATATCGCTGCGGCGTGCAGCCCGATCCATACATCACTGCGGTGTGCAGCCCGATCCTATATATAGTCGACTGCGCTCACAGGGGGTGTGCAGACTCCGGAGGGGCTCCTACAGCCCAAGCGCTATACTGCTACGGCGTGCAGCCCGATCCGTACAAATATACCGCTGCGGCGTGCAGCCCGATCCATATAAATATACCGCTGCGGCGTTCAGCCCGATCCTTATAAATATACTGCTGCGGCGTGCAGCCCGATCCATATAAATATACTGCTGCGACGTGCAGCCTGATCCATATAAATATATAATCCTCACAGCCAGGCCCTCGACCTCTCTCAGTCATTAGCCTCACCATCAGACACTCAGTCTATCTCAGTCATCAACCTCACAATCAGACCCACGGTCTATCTCAGTCATCAACTTACGATCACTCGGACCATTAGTAAAACAAGGAAATCAACCCAAATAGTCTTTATCATTTTTTTTAAGAAGTATGGTGATAAAACCAGATTTTTAAACAATAAGCAGGTAAAATATGACTGAGGATGTGCTATCAGCACATAGAGTGAGGAAAAATAGTAAAAATGCCCCTAAGGGTCTCAACAGGTCGGCACAAGGCCCCAAACATGGCATACAACCCAAAACACACTAATATCGAACAGTTAACTATCAAATGCGCATTAAAGTACTTTCTCGGGATGGACTAGGTCACAATCCCAAGCAGTGCTCTACCCCACGCTCGTCATCCAGCGTGCAAGTCACCTGGAAGTAACACCACGACGTGTAATCCGGGGTTTCAAACCCTTAGGATAGTATTTACAATCATTACTTACCTCGAACCGGCGAAATCTCTAGCTCGCGATGCCTTTTCCCCTCAAATCGGCTTCCACGGGCGTCGAATCTATCCAAAACCAGAGCGAATACATCATAATATGATAAGGGAACAAAGCCCAAGCGAAAACAAACAATAATGGGCACAAATCCCGAACTTACCAAAACCCGAGCCCCGGGCCCACTTCTCAAAAAATCAGAAAATTAACATCATCGGATTCCTTATCTCGCCACGAGTCTATACATACCAAAAACTCCCAAATCCGAGCCCAAATGACCCATCAATTCCCTCTTTAAAGGCCTCTTAAACTCAAGCCCTAATCCTCCATTTTTGCCCTTTATTTCCTTCAATTACAGTCCTAAATTCATAAAATACAACCATAGAATGGAGTTTTAGGTTCCAAATTCTTTACCTTGACGAAGTCTCTTGATCCCTCTCTTCAGAATCGCCCAAAACGCTCCAAGGTCGAAGGCAACAATGGTGAAATAACCCAAAATTGCGAAATGAAATAACATATATGGCCTGCCAGACATTTTCGCACCTGCGACTCACCAACCGCTTCTGCGGTACCGCTTTTGCGGTTAATACTCCGCTTCTACGGAAATCAATTAAACTTGCCACATCCGCATCCGCGATCACTCTTGCGCATTTGCGGTTCGCAGATGCAGCCCCCCATAACCGCATTTGCGGTCCCTGACATACCTCTCAAATCCGCTTCTGCGGCTAAATTCCCGCATCTGCGGCATCGCAGATGCGGTCGCCCCACCGCTTCTGCAGTCTCAGCACATCTGCCCCTCTTTCGCTTCTGCGATGAATCACCCGCATCTGCGGTGCCGCATCTACGGTCCACCAACCGCAGATGCGAAAATACCAGAAGCCCAAATCCTTCAGCTGCAACCAAAATTCCAATTCTTCCGATAACCATCCGAAATCATCCCGAGGCCCCCGAGACCTCAACCAAAAGCACCAACACATCTTTAAACATTATTCAAACTTGCTCCAATCATCAAAATACCTCAACTAACACCAAAATCATCAAATTACATCGAATTCAAGCCTAAGTTCTTCGAAAACATTCGAAACACGCGTTCGATCAAAAACCCAACCAAATCACCTCTGAATAACCTGAAATTTTGCACACACATCCAAAATCACCTAGCGAAGCTACAGCAACTCTCGGAACTCCATTCCGACCCTCGGATCAAATTCTCACCTATCAACCGGAATTCGCCAAAATACTAACTTCGCCAATTCAAGCCTAATCCTACACCGGACCTCCAAAATCAATTCCGATCACGCTCCCAAGTCACAAATCATCCCCCGAAGCTAACCGAATCAATAAAACTCTGATCCGAGCTCATTTGCCAATAAGTCAACTCTCGGTCAAACCTTTCAAATTTGAAGCTTTCAACTGAACTATTTCTTTCAAATTCATTCCAAATTTTCCTAAAAACCAAAACCAACAGTCTATATCAGTCACAATACATAACACGGGGCAAGTCACACCTGAGAACTCGCGATCAAAGCGCAAAAGTTCAAAATGACCGGTCGGGTCGTTACATCCTCCCCCACTTAAACACACGTTCTTTCTCAAACGTACCCAGAGTTGTTCTAAAAGCCAACCAATAGTCGAATAACCTTACCAAGCATATACCCGGGGGCGATCCCACGTCACCCTATCACGCATAGGTCCGATAACACAACATAGCTGAAATTTCACAACCCATCTAGTCCATAAACCATAGAACCACATTGCACTTTTCCGAAATCATACACAAGATCAGAACCTCACATCTATACTCAGAATAAGCCCGAACCAGCTGTAATAACCCATACTTGCAACCTCAGGTGTAATCATATGATATACTACTTAACCCAAACACTCGAAACGATAGATTCTATTTACAGCAGTTGCCTACATCACCCGAATACCGGTAGAAACCTCTTATCAACTAAGCTCTTATTCCAACACTTTCATATATTGCCAACGATAAATGAAACATGCAATAAACCGTAACCATCTCTAAGGTCAACCATTCATGAAGTCACTTCCCTTTTGGCTAATACCACAGTAGATTTCCGAGCCAAACCTCGATATTATCCTTCCAAAAGGCTGAAATCAAATCTGTTCGTATTCATTAGTGACCCCAACGATCACCTCAAATCCAACACACCATCTGTTGATATGACACCTCAATATAGGCCTAATCCACAACTTGCATAATACGCGCACCAATAAAAAACGATCTGAACATACTCAAATCATGAAAAATAACTCAAACGAAAGAGTTGTACCTCAAGCTCATCAGTACCATCACAACACAAGGATGAGACCCCGACTCACATCATAGAAATAGAACACATGAATCTACTCCGAAAGGTTATATCTCCACGCAGCCTGACTACAATGTGCGATCCTATCCAAACACTGTTACACATGAAACGGCTCAAGTCATTATGCTCAAAATTGACAGCCACGCACAATTGATGTCTGGAAACAAAGCAAATCATTACACCCATGGGGACACAAATAATATACACCACGCAACCCGATAGGACATAACTGATACGCCGTTCACTAAGCAACGTTCAATTACTCTTTCCGCTCGAATTCCACTAAGAAACCCAAATTGAACCGCACCATATGTGCCTATAACCGACAAATCATAACAACTCACAACACAGAAAGGTACCCATAGATCTCCCCAGATCACTGATAAGCTCAACAACGGTCGAATCAATACCTCCCTCAACAATGCCATTCAGAGCCAACCAAGCCGACTCAAGATAGAACGCTCATTATAAGAGCCCAGTCTACGCCCGAATATCATATCTAAAATCTAACATACCCAGCAAAGAAGGATCCACTCGGGCCTCCAAATCTCGGCAGTCACTAAACAATGCTGATGCACACGATCTGGAATCACAACATAGCCTGAATATGAGAACTTCCGGTCTCAAATTCCGTGTAGCACACAAGTCACCCTACCTGATCCCAAATTCCGTTGTCCGAATACATATCACACCTCAGGTATCCAATCATTCCACGAAAGATATTCTAGAATTCTTGTATGCCATCAAGCAGACTCGAATATCAGCAGTCGGTCCAACAAGAAAGTGCTGCAATACTATGAAAATATCATCAGTTTATTCACCTTACCCCTTTTCTTAGACGTATACTCTCGTCAAATCACTCCCAATTAGCAGTACCATTTCCTTAATCATCTAAGGCTACCCGCTGCCTAAGAGTGTTATGAACTTCCTTTCAGAACTGAACTAAAACCTCATACACGCAAATTTCGATCCTCCACAACTCACCGCATATACCATACCATCCGAGGATAACAGGAAAACTTTCATCTCCTTTTCGAGCCAAAGACATCTACGCATTCAACTAGTCCAGAACTTCCATTGATCTCATCTAGAAGAAAAACCATTACACTTCCCATGCCTCTCATATTCGTAGAAGATGCACCTTCCAACCATGATAGAAATCAACAAGAACTTTCCCAATTCCGTCTGCACAAATTCAGCCACCGGACTGAATCCTTCTAATTAGACCACACTATCTAAAACCCATAAGCCACTGAATATTCTCTCAGTATCCCCAGAAATATCACATTCCAGAATACTTTACTCTGAAGAACTCCCTGCGAATCTGAATTCGTTACCTTTTCCTTCCAGATACCGATACATAGGATCCCACAATTAACATAAAAATACCACAAGTCTTGGCCTCTTTCCAATGAAAACACAGTATCTAACCACATACACAACCTTGAGATACCCGATTGCTCCCTGAAGAATCTTGAACACATTAGAACCATTCTCGAAAGTCATTCACTCTTATTCAAACTACAAGTTACTGACCTAACGAACAGAACCACCCATGCCACATTGGCACTCCGATACCGTAAAATGAAATCCTCATCCCAATGCAACCAAACAACTTCCTGCTCTATGCACCAAGCATTCTTTACCATCCACAACTTAAGACATCTTGTGATTCTCTCTCCCCATGAAGCATAATGTAACATTTGTGAAAACTTTCCTTTATTCTAGCCATAGCTAATTCACTCGCATGCCCCAAACTGGAACTAATATAACAGTTAACCGTGCAATCAATTGCTCACAGCAGACTCCCCCACTTGGCTCGAAGGCATAGATCAAGATACACTTAATAACTCATAACACTTTTACTCTATTGATGCCATAATACCATAATGAGATTAACCTCAAATCACTTACAAGTTTGTGAAAACACAGATCATCCAGTATTGTAAATCTTCTGCAAACCTCGCATTCATCCCCGCAAAAGTTAAGCCCACGCTCTTAAGCGACCCAAAATTTCAAATTTCCACACGTACTTCTCAATTACATAGGAGATCTTCTAACATACGCATAAGAACCACACCACTTCAGAACCCTCCGCAGGAGATAACCCACTTGTTTCGCCTCATTATAACATTTCCATATACCTTCCACCGCCATACACATTACATAGCCAATTAGTCTTCCTGAGCCTGAACTTACACCACAATATGAAATTTACTCCACTCTCGGCTGGAAACATGAAAAGATTCTTTACGCGCCCAAAACTCGAAGCTACACGTCCAATCCCAATGGAAATCATACACTTGATAGTTCATTTATCATCCAACAAACTCTCTTCATCACTTCTAAGTTACATAGATATATCTCGATGTACCAGCATACTCATCGCATGGCTATCCAACCGTCACTTCCACTAATAGGGACAATACCGAACATATAAGTTCAAAACTACGTGTTTCGCAATCAGCACCTCGGTTCTCAAGCCATGGGCAAAGATCCGGCCTCAAGTCCTCCAGACTGGCCCAACATACTCACAGAGATTACATCTCGCCCCTCGATCGGGGAATCACAAGCCATCAAGGCAGATCTGATACTGAGCGCTCATGTGCGCATACAAATGCGTGGAAGGAATTTCAAGAGTTTCTTTTCAAGCTGAATCAAGGACGCATGATAAGAATTCAAGAATATGAAGTTTTCCTAAAGGTTCTGCAACCTCTTGAGGAGAAATACAGGCGTCCCCGTACCGCTCCGCGAGACTCTACTAAACCTGCTCATGACTCGTGAGACCTAGTAACCTAGGCTCTGATACCAACTTGTCACGACCCCAAACCGGCCTGGTCGTGATGGCGCCTCTCGTGAAGACAAGGCCAGCCAACGCCACACTCACATTAATCCTTTAAGCATTAAAAATCATTTTAAGCCTTTATTTTAACAACATTTTGTAACAACTTCAGAAAATGCCAATGCGGAATAAAATACAAGCCCGTCATCGGGGTGTCACTAGTCATGCGCATCTATCCTGGTCTGAATACAACAATAAATCTAAGAGAATGTACTAAATATAGTAATAGCAATGTCCGAAAGGGAGTGGTGCTGCGAACGTCATGCAGCCACCTACTAACTCTGGTGACTCTGCGTCTGAACCAATCCACACCCGCGACCGAGTTCCGATATACCTGAATCTGCACATAAGGAGCAGGGAGTAATGTGAGTACTCCAACCCAGTAAGCAATAAGAGTAAATAAAGACTGAGCAGTAGGAAACAATGAATCCACAATCACGTCAGGCTCAATAAGCACAACAGGCTTTCAGATCATAATACGACTCAACCTTCCTTTTTAAGATCCAGCATTTAGTAAAAATCTTTTTGAAATACTTTCCAACAATTTCAGTAGGGGTTCAATACCATTTAAAATAATAATAGAGATTTAACGTCAAAATCGGCCCCTCGGGCAAAACAGTAATCATAAGCACTTCATAACTTAAAATATCGGTAGAAATAACCAAGTACCTATTCAGAGATTAATTTCTGAACATATCAAAACCCCACTTTAAAATAAAAGTTGTTTTAAAATATTTGTTCAACTTTCCGACAGAGGTTCAATATAAAGGTGAGTGAAAACAGTCAGTAAATCAACATATTCAATAGAAACTCGTTTTAACGATGAGTGAGATCAATAAGACATAAGCAGGCCTCTCGGGCATACATCACTCATATGCATGTGTATATTTGTCGCCCCTCGGGCTAGTCCCTCTGTCAATCATGACTCAACTCTTACCAGTCAGTACTCGAACTCAACGTTTACGCTCAATAGGTATCATATAGTAACCGCTGCAGCGTGCAGCCCGATCCGTTTATCTCTGCGGCATGCAGCCTGATCCATACATCGCTCCGGCGTGCAGCCCGATCCATATATATAGTCGACTGCGCTCACTGGGGGTGTGCAGACTCCGGAGGGACTCCTACAGCCCAAGCCGCTATACTGGTGCGGCGTGCAACCCGATCCGTATAAATATACCGCTGTGACGTGCAGCCCGATCCATATAAGTATACTGTTGCGGCGTGCAGCCCGATCCATATAAATATATAATCCTCATAGCCAGGCCCTTGACCTCTCTCAGTCATTAGCCTCACCATCAGACTCTCAGTCTATCTCAGTAATCAACCTCACAATCAGACCCTCGGTCTATCTCAGTCATCAACTCAGGATCACTCGGACCATTAGTAAAACAAGGAACTCAACCCAAATAGTCTTTTACATTTTTTTTAAGAAGTATGGTGATAAAACTAGATTTTTAAACAATAAGCAGGTAAAACATGACTGAGGATGTGAAATCAACACATAGAGTGAGGAAAAATAGTAAAAATGCCCCTAAGGGTCTCAACAGGTCGGCACAAGGCCCCAAACATGGCATACAGCCAAAACACACTAATATCGGACAGTTAACTATCAAATGCGCATTAAAGTACTTTTTCGGGATGGACTAGGTCACAATCCCCAGCGGTGCTCTACCCCACGCTCGTCATCCAGCGTGCAAGTCACCTCGAAGTAACACCACGATGTGTAATCCGGGTTTTCAAACCCTCAGGAAAGTATTTACAATCATTACTTACCTCGAACCGGCGAAATCTCTAGCTCGCGACACCTTTGCCCCTCAAATCGGCCTCCACGCGCGTCGAATCTATCCGAAACAAGAGCGAATACATTACATCGGATAAGGGAACAAAGCCCAAGCGAAAACAAATAATAACGGGCACAAATCCCGAAATTACCAAAACCCGAGCCCCGGGCCCACTTCTCGAAAAATTATAAAATTAACATCATCGGATTCCTTATCTCACCACGAGTCTATACATACCAAAAACTCCCATATCCGAGCCCCAAATGACCCATCAAATCCCTCTTTAAAGGGCTCTGAAACTCAAGCCCTAATCATCCATTTTTGCCCTTTAATTCCTTCAATTACTGTCCTAAATTCATGAAATACAACCATAGAATGGAGTTTTAGGTTCCAAATTCCTTACCTTGATGAAGTCCTCTCTTCAGAATCGCCCAAAAAGCTCCAAGGTCGAAGGCAACAATGGTGAAATAACCCAAAATCGCGAAATGAAATAACATATATGGCTTGCCAGACATTTTCGCACCTGCGACTCACCAACCGCTTCTGCGGTACCGCTTTTGCGGTTAATACTCCGCTTCTGCGCAAATCAATTAAACTGGCCACATCTGCATCTGCGATCACTCTTCCGCATTTGCGGTTCGCAGATGCAGCCCCCCACAACCGCATTTGCTGTCCCTGACATACCTCTCAAATCTGCTTCTGCGGCTAAATTCCCACATCTGCGGCATTGCAGATGCGATCGCCCTACCGCTTCTGTGGTCTCAGCACATCTGCCCCTCTTTCGCTTCTGCAATGAATCACCCGCATCTGCGGTCCACCAACCGCAGATGCGAAAATACCAGAAGCCCAAATCCTTCAGCTGCAACCAAAATTCCAATTTTTTCGATAACCATCCGAAATCACCCCGAGGCCCCCGGGACCTCAACCAAAAGCACCAACACATCTTAAAACATTATTCAAACTTGCTCCAATAATCAAAACACCTCAACTAACACCAAAATCATCAAATTACATCGAATTCAAGCCTAAGTTCTTCAAAAACTTCCAAAACACGCATTCGATCAAAAACCCAACCAAATCGCCTCTGAATAACCTGAAATTTTGCACACACATCCAAAATTACCTAACGAAGCTATAGCAACTCTCGGAATTCCATTTTGACCCTCGGATCAAATTCTCACCTCTCAACCGGAATTCGCCAAAATACTAACTTCGCCAATTCAAGCCTAATCCTACACCAGACCTCCAAAATCAATTTTGTTCACGCTCCCAAGTCACAAATCATCCCCCGAAGCTAACCGAATCAATAAAACTCCGATCCGAGCTCATATGCCAATAAGTCAACTCTCGATCAAACTTTTCAAATTTGAAGCTTTCAACTGAACTGTTTCTTTCAAATTCATTCCAAAGTTTCCTGAAAACCAAAACCAACAGTCTATATCATTCACAATACATAACACGGGGTAAGTCATGCCTGAGAACTGGCGATCAAAGAGCAAAAGTTCAAAACGACCGGTCGGGTCGTTACAGAAATCTAAAGAATGAACCAAAGGAAAAATATTTTGAATTTTCACTTGATATCCTGAAGAAAGATTTCGAAACGAGGAATAAAAAAAATAAAAAAATGTTTTTGGATTTTAGTTTTTGATTATCTAAAGGAGAAACTCTGAAAATAAACAAAAGATAAAAGAATGTTTTTTTTCTATGTACAATGTCCTAAAGTTCTAGTAAAAATAAAAAGAATACGCTTTTTTTTTTGTTTCTTTTCTTTAATATATTTCCCAAAGAAAAAACCTCAAAAGAAAATCTCTTTGGATTTTGGATTAGTATCTTAAAGAAAACTTTAAAAGAGGTACTAAAAGAAAATTCTCTTTTTTTTTTTTGAATCTTTAGTCTTAATATACTATAAGAAATATAAAAGTAATTTCTTATTTTGAGTTCTGGATATTAATTTCCTAAAGGAAAACCACCTCTAAAGAATTTTTTTTATTTTTTTTATTTCTAGAATTAGTATTCTAAAGAAAACTTCTAACAGAAATATAAAACACAAAACTTCTTTTTTGGATTTTTGAGTTACAGCACACTTTTTCAAATGCAAAGTAGAAAGTATAAAAAAAATAACAAAAGACTCGACATTACTGTACAAAACTAGAAAGTAAAAGACGACATAAAATGAAGAACAGACTCAAAACATAAAAAATAAAAATAAATCTCCTTAAGACACTCCTGAATGAGCGATCCTGACTGGATGGTCCCGGGGTGTCTGTCATGCTCAAACTCCGGTAAGTAGACCCACACCTGTATGAGAAAATCAAGACCAAATAAAGTTAAAGACCTAGAACTCTATGTAAGACAATAATCCTTCATGTTGGACACATGCAAGACATGTTGTGACTATTTTTCTAAAATTAACTTATGTAAAGTGGATAAAAATGCAAGATTTGGCTAAGAGCCCGCTTAGCCAAGAACCTAAGACTCGCTAGGAAGACCGGATCCTATGGGGGTTGCCTACGTGTCAAGCCGCGAAAGACGAGAATCAGGTATGCGTAGTTCGGACAAATTGGATATGGGCGAGAATTAAAAAAAACTAATTTAGAGAAAACATCTTTTTTGTCTTTTGTTTTGAAAAATGATGAAACATGTAAACTCTTTTCTGGATTTGCTTTTTCTGATTTTTCTGATTTTTTTTTTAAAATAATGCGAAAGTGCAAAATCATTTGAATTTTTCCATTTTCATTTTTTGGTCTTTTCTTAAAAAAATGTGAAAGAAAAACAAAACCGAGCCTTACTTGCTTTATTTTTTACACTTCACCCTCTTTTTATTTCATTTATCCTCAAACCTCATTGGTCCGCCAAATGACCTCGTTTACCCTGTCACACCTCCTTTTTCGCTACTACACCCCGTGAAAGGTATAATAAAGGGAGTTTTTCCAATTAAAGGACAATCGAAATGGGATTCGTTTATTAAGAGATTCAGAGTCGCCACTTGGGAGATTTATGGTGTCCCAAATCACCGGTTTGAATCCCGAATCGAGGAAAGGGTTTGACTCTGTATTACAGTCGCGAACCAGAAATCCGAGTAAGGAATTCTGTTAACCCGGGAGAAGGGGTTAGGCCCTCCCGAGTTCCGTGGTTCTAGCACGGTCGCTCAACTGCTATATTTGGCTAAAATCTCATTCTTTATACATGTCATCCTATAGTGCAATTTTAGAATTATTTACCGCTTTAGTCAAGAATTTTTAAGAAAGTGAACGTCGTTTAAAAACGTGTTGTTAGATCACGTCACATGAAATGCACCCGGATCCTCAACACATTCTTATTCAACATTTTGGGATTTGGGATTTGGGTCGCATGAAATGCACACCCGTATTTAGGAAGGTAAAATTATTAAAAGCGCGCCTAAAGCGACTAACGTGTTATTATCTTTGCGGGAGGCCGTGAAATTCGCTAAACGGCACGTCCCGAATTCTAAGTATTTTGGTATGAACATTGAATGAGGGGCCCGCAATTTGTGTATTTTTGTTTGGCGAGGCTCATCTCATTTTATTATTTAAAGGCCAACCTAAAAGCAATCTATCATTTTCTATTTATTTTTATTTTTCTTGTCTCTAAAAGGGCCTACTTAATTCGCATTTATAAAATTCGGACCTCAAGTTCAAGTCTGAATTCAAACAAAAGGGGGAACCTCTTAATTTGAACTGGCTACTTAACTCGAAAGCCCTAAATTTATATTGCAAATTAATCCCCCATATTCTTAATATGATTTTAAAGGAATTTAGCTTCTAGCATTGTTGAGGCTTTGAAAATTTGGCCTAAATCTGTAACAGGAAGCTGGCCGGTCACTGAGCTTCAATGATGTCCAGTCGTGAACTTTTCATAGCCCAAGGATCAGATTGGCTGTTTGGGCCATTAAGCAGGCAGTGGGCTCAATTTCACAGCCCAAGTATCAGGAACCCAGGCGTGGGCAATTCAGGGATGCCTTATACTGAAAAATGCAGGTTTCAATTGATTTTACTTTCAATTTATTTGTCTAACATTCAAATTCATCCCAGAGTGAACATGTGAACAATATACTGTGACCATAAGCATTTAACAGTAGGATTTTTTAGACTTCCAATTTTTGAAACCTTAATTCTCAAACAACTTGAATTAACAGTGAGATCATGAACATGTGAACGCCTGATCTTATATTAGCTGGAGTTGTTAATATAAAAGAAGATCATGATTTCAAAACCAGCTACCTCTTCTAGTTATTCTCCTTGTTTTGAAAGATGAAACTGGAAAATACTCACACTACATTACCTACTGGAAGCAAACTAACATTCACATGGCACTCATTGTAAGCCGTATCAGTACCTACACTATTTTACATCGACTGGAAATATAATTCCCTAATTCTAACGAGGTTTAATAGTTCACATGTCCTTTACAAAACGAGTCCAACAGTCCCAATTAATACAGTCTTAGAATCAACAGTCCAAAGGCTTTATAGTTTAATTACAAAACAAGTCCGAACAGTCCTAATTGATACAGCCTAGTGTTCATTCGAATATAAATCCAAGCAAACCTATCCTACACTAGATGAAACATATATCACTAATACCTATCCAGCTATAGACATACAATCAAAGGAGCAATCAGGAGGCAAAAACTTTGTTTCATTCTACTTCCATTCCAAAGGCTACATCAAGGGGGGATTTGAGACATGTACCTGGAGATTGAGGCAAAACAAAGGACAGGAGTCAGCAGCAGTAGGGATCAAACAACAGGATTAAACATAGCAACAGGGACAATTGCAGGTTCAACACAACTTCACCAAGCTCAGGAATGAGTTCAAAAATCCAGGAAGAGTTTGAAACCCAAGTCAACCAATAAACTTGACTGAAAACAACTTGAACAGACCCAAACGAGCTGGAAATTGGATCCAGGACACCAAAAAACTTCAGGTGCAAACAGCCAATACAAGTTGAAATTATAGACCAGAATCTCAATAGAACAGTAGTTTTTGAGTTTTTATGTTGTACTTTCTTTTGTTTCTGGTTTTCTATCTCTCCAAAATCCTCCAAAACTTAGAATTCTTCAGTGTTTTATCTGTCTGAAAGTCCTTAAGGTCTGCCAGGTCTCTCCGGTCTGTCCTAAACTCTATGTATATCCTTCTATTTAAAGACCTCTCCCCCCAATTTCCAGCTCCTAAGAGCACTTAAAAACCTGCTATTCCCACTTCCTAATTAAGAAAACTTTTCCCCACCATATTCCCTGATTTTCCAGCCCACCCAGACTGTCAGTCCCCATTAACTCCCATTTCCCATTATTCTATTCAATTGGTATGGGCAGCCTGCTATTTAAATCAAGGCCTGCCCTGACAGCCCCTGCTGTCATGCCACTTAGTTATAATTTCAAATTAAAGTTCCCCTTAAATCCTGTGTTTGTTTAATCTTAAACCCTGAATATAAAGTGTGCCCATCAATTCTCTAAATCAGAAATCAAATGGTGACCAAAACAAAGGGTATCAAATTCTGACCCTAGAAGTTTTACCACTACACTGTCAAAATAGTTCTCATTCAAACGATTCAAGATTGAAATTGACTAGCAAACAATCAAGGACTGACTCTTCTGAAATTCAAACTTTAAGACAATTCAATTACCAAACAGCTATATTAGTTGTTGCTCTAATAACCAAATCAGAAGTTAAAATAGAATTGCAAATTGATTTTCATAACAGACTTAATCCAGAAATTAAACAAGCTAAAGAAAGCATGTTGAGGAAACAGCTCACAGAACAACAAAACAAGAACAATGAAAGAAAAGAAAAGAGGAAAAATGAACGGGATTACCTAAACTGGCTAGACTCCGAAATTCTTCTCTTCGAATTCTTGATTTCAACCAAACGAGGTCTCAATCACGTGCTCTCAGATGAAAACACATGATCGAGGTCTTATTTGGTCTTAATCATCCGTGTATACGAACTCTGGAACTCAACCTCTTCGGGTCTATTTTTATTTCAAATTCGACGAGTCATGGGGATATTTGAAAAGAACCAGTTGTTTAGGGTGAGGGTAGTCGGGTGGTTTCATGGTGTCAATTTGGGGCTGAAGTGAGATGGCGCCGCCACCAGGGGATTTTGTGGCGGCGCTAGGGTTGCTTGTTTTAAACTGATATTCGACATGTTCCCGGAATATTCAAAGGAAGGGGGTTTGGATTTGAGATGAGGAGGTGTTGGTGGCCATTTGGTGTTATTTTGGTGGTCATCGAAGATGGTGCCGCCGGACATGGCAGAAGGCTGTTAGGGTTTTGATATTTCGAGGAGGTGGGCTGGGATTCGAGGGGAGCTGAGGGTGGAACGGAGACGGGGAGGTCATGGTGAAGAGACGGCGTAATTTTGGGGGTCATTGGGCCACCGGAACCGCCGTGAGGCGATTTTCGGTGGGCGGAGTAGGGTGGTGGAAGGCGGCATTACGAATATCTCTGAAGAGACAAAAGAGGGGTGGGTTATGGGGGGCGGGGTCTATCTGGAGGAATATATACGGGATGGGTGAACGAATCTAGGCCGTTAGATCAATTAAGATCAACGGCCTGGATCATTTGACTAAATGAGACGACGTCGTTTAGACGTCTTTGAGACCGGGTTGGTCTCTAATGGAGCGGGTCGGGGCTGGACACGGGTTAGGGCGATAGATTTTGATCGTTCGATCAAATGGATTCAACGGCTTGGATTGAGACGCCTGAAACGACGTCGTTTGGTTAAGTGAGAGACGGATTGGGTCGGGAAGGGTATTGGGCCGGGTAAGGGGTTGGTTTTGGCCAGATTTGGGGTGCATTTTCTTTTGGGCTTTGAATTTTTGGCCTTAATCCGGGTCCTTTTGTTTCTTGTTATTTTCCAAAATTCTAATTAGAATAAAATACAAACCTACATTAATCCTTGTCCAAATTATCTCAAAATACTAATTAACTCTAAATAGTAATTTTCCCAAAATAACTAAACACTAAGTTTAAAAGAAAAATTACACAATTCGACATTTAAACCCTAAAATGCGAAGTATGTTATTTTTGTGGTTTCTTTTTCATTTTTGCAAAAAAAACACTTGCTTAATTAACCCTAATTGTAAAATTAAACCCTAAAATGCAAATGTAACTTATTTTTGTATTTTTTTCATTAATTTGCTCAAATAAACGTGCACACACAAATGCAAAATAACAAAAATATCACGAAAATTCACAAAAATTGCACACAACAAAAACAAACATTTTGTTTTGATTTTTGTGGGAGTAGTTCATGTGGGGAAAAAATCACGTGCTTACAGCTGCCCCTCTTTGCCCGTAAACACGAAGAGTTTTCGTGCAAAGACAAAGTGAGCGGATACAAGCGATTTTTGCCCGTTTGAATACTCCGTGTGAAGCATTTTTTGAAAGATTTGACCGAACCTCTGCTTCAAAGGTCTCCTACATATCCTTGGCTAAAAAGGAATCAGGTCAATGTAGTTCGGAAACTTTTGGTAGCTGGGACTACCGTGAAGCTGTGTTTACTATTGTTGCTGTTGCTGCTACTGCTTACTGGCCTCCTTATTACACCATGTTAAAAAAATAAGAAGCTAGACTGAACTATAGTCTATGAATTACAAAATCTTATCTAGACCTTCAAACTTGCTCTTGTGTTTCTTGCTGCCTTGTTGTCTAGTACTCTCTTGTCGCGATTCCTTTGTTGCTGCCTTGCTCCGATTTCTCGGCTTCGACTTTTACAAATTACTCCTCTATTCTCCAGGCAGGCTCCTAACTTCAAAACTTTCAGAATCATGCCTCTGTTCTCCAGGCAGGCTCCCGACTTCAAAACTTTCACAATTACACCTCTGTTCTCCAGTCGAGCTCCTGACTTCAAAACTTTAGAATTACACCTCTGTTCTCCAGGCGAGCTCCTGACTTCAAAACTTAACAACTACACCTCTGTTCTTCGGGCGGGCTCCTGACTTCATAATTTTAACAATTACACCTCTGTTCTCCAGGCGGGCTCCTGACTTCGCCTTTTACAAATTACACCTCTGTTCTCCAGGCGGGCTCCTGACTTCATCATTTTAACAATTACACCTCTGTTCTCCAGGCGGGCTCCTGACTTCACTACTTTAAAATTACACCTCTGTTCTCCAGGCGGGCTCCTGACTTCAACTATTTTAAAATTACACCTCTGTTCTCCAGGTGGGCTCCTGACTTCAAAACTTTAAAAATTTACACATCTGTTCTCCAGGCGTGCTCCTGACTTCACTACTTTAAAGATTACACCTCTGTTCTTCAGGCGGGCTCCTGACTTCACTATTTTAAAATTACACCTCTGTTCTCCAGGCGGGCTCCGGACTTCATAAGCTTTAAAAATTACACCTCTGTTCTCCAGGCGGGCTCCTGACTTCAAAACTTTAAAAATTTACACCTCTGTTCTCCAGGCCGGATCCTGACTTCACTACTTTAAAGATTACACCTCTGTTCTTCAGGCGGGCTCCTGACTTCACTATTTTAAAATTACACCTCTGTTCTCCAGGCGGGCTCCTGACTTCATAACTTTAAAAAAATTACACCTCTGTTCTTCAGGCGGGCTCCTGATTTCACTATTTTAAAATTACACCTCTGTTCTCCAGGCGGGCTCCTAACTTCGCCTTTTACAAATTACACCTCTGTTCTCTAGGCAGGCTCCTGACTTCATAATTTTAACACTACACCTCTGCTCTCCAGGCGGGCTCCTGACTTCAAAACTTTTAAAAAAAACTGTCTTCTTTGACATTATTTTCCCTCGCATTTTGGATCATTTTTCCTTGATACTTGAATTGTCTTCCCTGTTTTGTTTGGTGCTTGCCTTTCCTTATGGTGGATTTCTCCGAATCAACCGAGATTTTCTGACCCTGTTTCAATCACAGAAAATCTCATCAGTTTAAAATGTGTTGGTTGGTCGTGATGCTCTTGCTGGGGATGGCTGCTTCATCCCACTGCCTTGAGCTTGGTTGGAAACTTCCGACCTTCCGATTACTCCTTAGTTACAAATTTCCCAACTATTATTTCTAGTCTGCTCGTCCGACTCCATATACTTCCCTTGACAGCTGATTTCTACTCGAAGATCTTGCCTATTTACTGACTAGCCACTTCCTCCGCTATCCACAACACTTCCTGTCCCTATTTCTGACACAAAGAAAAAGTCGGTCAGTTTAAAAGTGTGGTGATTGCATGTGATATTCCTGCTGGGGATGATTTTTTCTTCTCTCCTTTCCATACTTGGTTTAGTCCGACTAGCCTTGACCTCGATCGAGAATTTCCGACCCTTTGACTAACCCTTATCCACAAACTTCCAAATTGTTGCTTTCATCTTCTAGCCTTTCTTATATGATCCTCATTCCTATCATGGAATCTTGGACCATTCATCAATCTGGATTTCCCATGATGCCTTTCATGTTTTATCATATCATCGTTGGCCTGTCCTAGCCACACTTCGCTTCGCACCATGTTGGAAACTGGTAGTAAGCTTTGAAATTCCTTCTTATTTGTTAGAATCAATTTATTATTGAAAAATCCTTAGTCAAAAGGAAAAGAAATGCGATGATTTCGAAAGATAAGAATAAAAGAGAAAATCTTCCTTTGGAAGACCGTTTCAGAAGAGAAAAAGGACTTATCTGAATGGGATAATAATGATCATGTTGTGCATTTCAGATTAATCAACCCAGTCTATTCAGTTCAATCGATTTCCAGTTGTCCCGCTCTTGCCTCAAAATTTCCACGATCCAATTCTATCTTTGTTCTGCTTGATGCCTCGGCGGATTTCTGCCGTCAACCCTAACTTGTTCGTTCCTTTCTCAGTTCTTTGTCTCCTTATGGTGCCTGTGAAGGTTTTCACCAATGAGACTCTCTCATTTTTTGACTTCTCTCGACTCACGTCGCCTTACAGTGCCCTTGCGGGTTTTCACTAACAAGACTCTCTCATTTTTGGTCCTTTCTCAGCTTACGTCGCCTTACAGTGCCTGTGAAGGTTTTCACCAATAAGACTCTCTCATTTTTGGACTTCTCTCAACTCACGTCGCCTTACAGTGCCCTTGCGGGTTTTCACTAACAAGACTCTCTCAATTTTGGTCCTTTCTCAGCTAACGTCGCCTTACAGTGCCCTTGCGGGTTTTCACTAATAAGACTCACTCATTTTTCATTTTTCCTGCTTGAAACCGGAGTATTGCCCCTGATATGCATTATCTATACTTGCTTGACTTGGCACTTCTCGAAGACTGATCGGGAGGTCTTTCTTTGGATATTGACATTGGTTCTTGGACAGGTTTGGAAAGAAAAGGGTATCGACAAGTTCAAACCAAATCCACCGGGTTAGAAATACAACTTTTGGAACCAACTTTCTCATTTCAAACATAACTTCTGCCCCAGTTTCTTGCTTGGGGATCTTTCGAGTTTTAACTCCCTATGACCGAGCCGTGAAGCTGCCTACGTATCCTCTTTGAGGAATCAGGTCAAACGTAGTTCACCCAATTCCTTGTTTTTACAGTCTTTCTTTTCATTTATTATTATTTTTCCTTTTCTGTTTTCTTTTTTCTTTTTCTTTGTTTTTCCTCTTTCTTTCTTTTTTTATGGTTATTAATTCCAAAAGAGGGTACGAAATAAAATGAATAAGGCTCAAAAAGGGTGAACAAAGGGTAAAGTGTTTGGATAGCAGAACAAATTGCCTTCGTCATTTCAACCTTCGAGATAATGCCAAGTACAAACAATCAGTGATTTTACTAAAGAAATCATACATAATATCTTTTGACTGCATCAGAATTGATAGCCATATCTATGCATTTTCCTTCAACATCTGTTAAACATAAAGCGCCATTGGACAATACTCTGGTTACAATGAACGGTCCTTGCCAATTCAGGGCAAACTTGCCCCTTGCTTCAGCCTGATGTGGAAGATCCGTTTCGACACTTGCTGTCCTACTTCAAACTTCCTGAGACGCACCTTCTTGTTATACGCTTCCTGACATTCCTCCGTCCATTCGACCGCATCGTCCTTCTTCAGCAATCTGAAAATAGGTCACAAGTTGCCGTGAGCTGAGCAATAAACCTGCTGATGTAGTTCAACCTTCCCAACCAACTCATCACTTCGGTCTTGTTCTTCGGAGGTGGCAATTCTTGGATGGCTTTGATCTTCGTCGGATCCAACTCAATGCCTCGCCGACTGACTATAAATCCCAACAGCTTTCCAGACGGAACACCAAATGGACACTTGGCAGGGTTAAGTTTAATGTCGTACCTGCGAAGCCTCTAAAAGAATTTCCTCAGATCTCCGACGTGGTCGGCTTGCTGCTTTGATTTGATGATCACGTCATCCACATATACCTCAATCTCCTTGTGAATCATATCATGGAATACAGTGGTCATTGCTCACATGTATGTTGCCCAGCATTCTTCAGACCAAATGGCATCACTCTGTAGCAATAAGTTCCCCACGGCGTGATGAATGTCGTCTTCTCTGCATCTTCTTCAACCATCAGGATCTGATGATACCCGGCATAGCAATCCACAAAAGATCCAATCTCACGTTTTGCACAATTGTCAATCAAAATGTGGATATTGGGTAGTGAGAAGTTATCCTTTGGGCTTGCTTTGTTGAGATTGCGATAGTCAACACACACTTTGATTTTTCCGTCCTTCTTTGGCATCGACACCACATTAGCCAACCAATCAGGATATCGAGTGACCCGAATAACCTTTACATCTAGCTGTTTGGTTATTTCTTCCTTAATCTTCACACTCATATCGGTTTTGAATTTCCTCAATTTTTGCTTGACAGGAGGGAATACCGGGTCAGTGGGTAATTTGTGAACCACTAAATCGGTGCTTAAAGCCGGCATGTTGTCATATGACCATGCAAAAACCTCTTTGGTAAATTCTTCCCTGATATTTGGTTCAATATGGACAAATCCTCTCAAAACTTACAATTCTTCAGTGTTCTATCTGTCCGAAAGTCCTTAAGGTCTGCCAGGTCTCTCCGGTCTGTCCTAAACTCTATGTATATCCTTCTATTTAAAGACCTCTCCCCCCACCAGCTCCTAAGAGCACTTAAAAACCTGCCATTCGCACTTCCTAATTAAGAAACCTTTTCCCCATCATATTCCCTGATTTTCCAGCCCACCCAGACTGTCAGTCCCCATTAACTCCAATTTCCCATTATTCTATTCAATTGGTATGGGCAGCCTGCTATTTAAATCAAGGCCTGCCCTGACAGCCCCTGCTGTCATGCCACTTAGTTATAATTTCAAATTAAAGTTTCCCTTAAATCCTGTGTTTGTTTAATCTTAAACCCTGAATATAAAGTGTGCCCATCAATTCTCTAAATCAGAAATCAAATGGTGACCAAAACACAGGGTATCAAATTCTGACCCTGGAAGTTTTACCACTACACTGTCAAAATAGTTCTCATACAAACGATTCAAGATTGAAATTGACTAGCAAACAATCAAGGACTGACTCTTCTGAAATTCAAACTTTAAGACAATTCAATCACCAAACAGCTATATTAGTTGTTGCTCTAATAACCAAATCAAAAGTTAAAACAGAATTGCAAATAGATTTTCATAACAGACTTAATCCAGAAATTAAACAAGCTAAAGAAAGCATGTTGAGGAAACAGCTCACAGAACAACAAAACAAGAACAATGAAAGAAAAGAAAAGAGGAAAAATGAACGGGATTACCTAAACTGGCTAGACTCCGAAATTCTTCTCTTCGAATTCTTGATTTCAACCAAACGAGGTCTCAATCACGTGTTCTCAGATGAAAACACATGATCGAGGTCTCGTTTGGTCTTTATCATCCGTGTATACGAACTCTGGAACTCAACCTCTTCGGGTCTATTTTTATTTCAAATTTGATGAGTCATGGGGATATTTGAAAAGAACCAGTTGTGGATTTAGGGTGAGGGTAGTTGGTGGTTGCATGGTGTCAATTTGGGGCTGAAGTGAGATGGCGCCGCCACTAGGGGATTTTGTGGCGGCGCTAGGGTTGCTGGTTTTAAACTGATATTCGACATTTTCCCGGAATATTCGAAGGAAGGGGGGTTTGGATTTGAGATGAAGAGGTGTTGGTGGCCATTTGGTGTTATTTTGGTGGTCATCGGAGATGGTGCCGCCGGACATGGCGGAAGGCTGTTAGGGTTTTGATATTTCGAGGAGGTGGGCTGGGATTCGAGGGGAGCTGAGGGTGGAACGGAGACGGGGAGGTCGAGGTGAAGAGACGGTGTAATTTTGGGGGTCATTCGGCCACCGGAACCGCCGTGAGGCGATTTTAGGTGAGCGGAGTAGGGTGGTGGAAGGCGGCGTTACGAATGTCTCTGAAGAGACGAAGAGGGGGGTTTTAGGGGGGCGGGGTCTATCTGGAGGAATATATACGGGATGGGTGAACGAATCTAGGCCGTTAGATCAATTAAGATCAACGGCCTGGATCATTTGACTAAATGAGACGACGTCGTTTAGACGTCTTTGAGACCGGGTTGGTCTCTGATGGAACGGGTCGGGGCTGGACACGGGTTAGGGCGAAAGATTTTGATCGTTCGATCAAATGGATTCAACGGCTTGGATTGAGACGCCTGAAACGGCGTCGTTTGGTTAAGTGGGAGACGGACTGGGTCGGGAAGGGTATTGGGCCGGGTTTGGGGTGCATTTTCTTTTGGGCTTTGAATTTTTGGCCCAAATCCGGGTCCTTTTGTTTTCTTTTTATTTTCCAAAATTCTAATTAGAATAAAATACAAACCTACGTTAATCCTTGTCCAAATTATCTCAAAAATACTAATTAACTCTAAATAGTAATTTTCCCAAAATAACTAAACACTAAGTTTAAAAGAAAAATTACACAATTCGACATTTAAACCCTAAAATGCGAAGTATGTTATTTTTGTGGTTTCTTTTCATTTTCGTAAAACAAACACTTGCTTAATTAACCCTAATTGTAAAATTAAACCCTAAAATGTAAATGTAACTTATTTTTGTATTTTTTTCATTAATTTGCTCAAAAAACGTGCACACACAAATGCAAAATAACAAAAATATCACGAAAATTCACAAAAATTGCACACAATAAAATCAAACATTTTGTTTTGATTTTTGTGGGAGTAGTTCATGTGGGGCAAAAATTACGTGCTCACATACCCTTGAAAATTGCAACACGTAGCACATAGTATGCATCGGGATGGTCTTTTATTCTTTGGGTACACCTGTCCTAGACGGACTCAACCCTTGTGTTGAGTCCCCAAAGTCAAATGCACATGATTCAATCAAGCGTTCCTACTAGAGATCCGGTATGAGGCTATGTTATTCTAGGTTTACAACCTTAGTGTATTGTTCTAGACCTGGCTTACCCGAGCGGACAACTCGAGCTGAGGGGGAGGAGCGTAGCGGTAACCAAAATATCATCCAGCTTTGCAACTTGTCCAAACCTCGATCTAAATTAGGATATGACACTAACAGAAAGAAGTCACGCCAGCGTGCACTTCTCAGAAGATTAGAAGAGAGGGGTTTCGTAGCAGTTTATATACAGTTCAGATAATATCAAAGCGGTAAAAGCAACATTTAGCACATTTTGACCAAACATGTAAATAAAATCAGATAATAAATAAAGATAAATACAACAATTATTCTAAGCTCGAATTCTGAATCCTGAACCAGAAGTTCTGGGTTCTTGTCCCCAGCAGAGTCGCCAGAGCTGTCACGCCTCCTTTTTACCTCCCCGGAAGGGGATATAAGGGATTTTTTCCAATTAAAGTGACAAAATCGAAATGGAATTATTTATATTAAAATCAGAGTCGCCACTTGTGGTGTCCCAAGTCATCGGTTTAAATCCCGAATCGAGGAAGATTGACTCTGTTTTATAGTCTGCGAAACACAAAATTCGGATAAGAAATTCTGTTAACCCGGGAGAAGGTGTTAGGCATTCTGGGATTCCGTGGTTTTAGCATGGCCGCTCAACTATTATTATTGGCCTATTTATCGAATTTTAAAACATCTTTGAAACCTATGTGCCTTTTTATTCCCTTTAAACTGCTTTCAATAATCCAACTAATTATTTGGTTACACGTTGCGAATCATGTCACTGGAACCATATCCATGATCTACTACATGTTTATTTATTAACAAGATTAAATTGTGGCCGGATCACATAAATATACCCCCGAATTTTAGAAATTAATGCATCACAATTACGTCACGGGAACCGTACCCGTAGCTATGACAATTTATTATTAATAACGCCTAAGGAAAAAATTATGATGTTTATGAATATTAACGGCTTAAGAATACTCCTAACAATTAAATTATTGAAGCAATTCATTTACTTTAAAATCCCGAACCCACTATCCACTGTTTCCTCTAACTAATATGTATTCAACATCAATTATACAGGTTTTCCTAGATCCATTCAATCGAATAAATTTCTGATCAATTGTAACAACTACCTTGCTACCTTGATATAATAAACTAATAATAATCAAATGGGACACATTCATCACATTACATATGAAAAGTACTCATGCGAAACAGAAGAAAAGCATGAGGCAAACAAACATCATTAGTTAGGACTAAAATAGCAGAGTAGTAACAAAGTAGACCTTAATGTAGAGCCAAAACTCCACTTCTGTTTGCATTAGAGTTAGTCCTCAAAACAACGATACTCAATCGTAAACAGGGAGAAGCAACAGGAACCGCGACTCTTTTCGGAAGCCTCAGTAGGAAAATCTCGTAACTCCGCGCATTCATCGACTCCAAAATATTTTTGGACGTGAAATTAGTGACTGTTTGGAACTGTATTGGGAGTGAAATGGGGAAGCAACACCTCTTGAATTTGCTAGCTTTGCTGTTGCGTTATTCCTTGAAGAATGAGTTGTAATGCTAGAGTTCTAAGGTCCAGATCTATGGAGAAAATAGCAACTGATTTTGGATGTTAGTCGTGAGGTGTTGTGTTGCCGTTGTACGTGTGTGGTCGCCGGTGTTATGGGGTTGGGCGATTGGTTTTTGCTGGGCTCATGGCTGGTTGTTGTTAGAGAAGAAGATGAGCTCCTCAGGTCCCTAGATAGGAAACGGCTGAGAGCCCGATGGTTAGGAAGGTGTCCGGTGGTTTTGCTCAATAAAGAAGAATAAACTTAGGGTGTTTGTGTTCTAGGGTTCTGCCGCTACTGAGGGTGTGGAGAAGATGGAGATGCGGTGGGAGGTGTTTTTCAGCGTGAGGGAGACGGCTGGGCTTGGGGTGTCACCGGCAGTAGAGCTCTGAAGGGACGTTTTTGTTCAGTAGAAGAAGATCTTGTATATGGTTTTTGTGTAGGACTTTTTTCTTCTCCAATGTCAAAACGGCTGAAGCCTTCTTGTTTTAGGTCTTTTTGGGTTCTTTTTCGTGTATTTTGCAGCTGATTAGTCTTAGGTCTAGGTTAGTTTTTGTAGGGTTTTTTAGGTTATGGGGTATGGGCCTAGGAATTATGGGCTAGGTCCGAAAATTAGGCTTAAAAATGGGTTGTTTGAGCCCAAATTTTATTCTTTCTCCGTGAACAAGACTAAAAATACGGCCTCATTCACCAATTAATCCTACTTAAGTAAAATAACTATTAAGATAAGACTAATCGTTAAAACAAACCTATTTTTTTGGTATTTTCAAATATCATATTAAAATAAAAATAAGGTATTATTTTTTGTATTTTTTTTATTTTTACGGAAGGTATATAAACTAACCGCAACTAAAAAGAAGAAAATATTTTTGTAATTTTTATTTTTTGATAAAATAAAGTAAAAGAGTTAAAACTGAATGAAATATCGATATTAGGCCTAAACTAAATATTTTACGCTAAACTGATTGAAATATCGATATTAGCCCCTATGTATTTCTAGCTGATCTTCCGGGCATGCCGCCTGACAAAGATATTGATTTCGGCATTGATTTATTATTGGGCACTCAGCCCATCTCTATTCCTCCTTATCGTATGGCCCCTGTTGAGTTGAAAGAGTCGAAAGAACAGTTGCACGAATTGCTTGATAAGTGTTTCATTATGCCTAGTGTGTCACCTTGGGGGTGCTCCTATCTTGTTTGAGAAGAAAAAGGATGGTTCTATGCGTATGTTCATTGATTATCGCCAGTTGAGCAAAGTTACAGTAAGGAACAGATATCGGTTGCCTCGTAATGATGACTTGTTTGATCATTTACAGGGTACCAGAGTGTTCTCGAAGACTGACTTGCGCTCATGTTATCATCAGTTGAAGATTGGGGGGCCAAATATCCCGAAGATTGCTTTCAGGACTCGATATACTCATTACGAGTTCCTTGTGATGTCTTTGGGCTGACCAATGCCCTAGCAGTATTTATGCATTTTATGCACAACGTATTTCGGTCTTATCTTGATACTTTCGTCATTGTGTTTATTGCCGACATTCGGGTGTACTCCCGGATTCGGGAGGATCATGAGCAGCCCTTGCGGATAGTGCTTCAAACATTGAGAGAGAAGAAATTTTATGCAAAGTTCTCAAAATGTGAGTTCTAGTTGGATCCAGTGGCATTTTTGGGTCACGTACTGTCGAGTTAACGGATCAAGGTGGCTCTGAAGAAGGTGGAGGCAGTGCAAAGTTGTCCCAGACTATCCTCAGTGTTGCGCCCCCTTTTTCCCTCCTCGCGGCGGGAGAATAGGGTTTATGACATTTTGGGTATGGGGAAACTCGTTCCTTTTGGGAACTGGGTTTTGCATTTTCAAAGAGTCGCCACCTAATGATTTATGGTGCATTAGGACACCTTACAGGGTTCAATTACAACTATGCTTTGATAACCATAGACTGGATAAGGGCTTTGAAACTATCCCAAGGGGAAGGTGTTAGGCAACCCTCAGGATCCACTAGTGTGGTTCCCGGCCAGACAATTGTGAATTTAGCTAATAGACAAGTAATCAAATAAGGCTCAAGTAAGAGGGGATTTTAATACACAAGTGCTTGGGAACAAAAACAAAGTATGGAAGAGCAATTACACAAGGTTGATTTTTTTAAAAGAAACAAAAATATTTTTTAGACAAAGAAAGAAAGGGAAAGAGGGTCCTAGGTTTAATCATAATATGGATCACATCAATACAATACCCGGTAATCACTCCTCAAAGGAGGGGCTATACGTGGTATTAATGCACCGGTCATCATATCCATATCTACCCTTTTCCACCTCATTTAAGGTACTAAAGCGCGGATTGGTCTCGATTACTATTGCATGCTATTACCCGTCCCATTCCTATCAGTCCCGGAGGTATTTAGGACTACTATTCCTAAAGGGAAGGGATATTAGGCAAATTGGTTTCAAAGGATAAAAATCTAAGGCGACATACAAAATACATACTGCATGTTGGGGAAGCATATAAGCAGATACAGGCTCAAATACACCTCCTTGAACAAAAGCACATAACTAGCATGACTTGCACATAATTTTTAGGGTCTAATTAAAATACTAAAGATAAGGGGAGTTTGATTCAGAGCCAGATTCATCAGCTACCTCAGATAAAAAGCCCAAATCAGGCCTGCCTGCTGGTTAGAGCAGTTACTAAATAACAAAGGCGAATTCAGTTTTATTGTTGTTATTACCTAAGGCTTGCCTAAGTGTTTAGACGGGGTCCTATAGGCATGATATGTACTTAATTCAGAATGCGGTGAAATAGTAAAAACGAATTGTGTGAGATCCTAGAGGCATGCTTGCTAAACCTTGTTAAGCAAGTGAATTAGATTGTTCAAGACTGATTCAGAATAGACTGATTTTAGACCAATTTCAGATTCTGCAGGTGATGGTATCTACTATTGCTGATTTAAACCCTATGAACATGATATCTAACATTGAGTTTGAATTAAACAACTCAGATTTATTTAAGAGTCCCTCTAGGAACGATTTCTATATGTTATTGATTTTAGCATTACGAACATGACACCTATTTTAGCCGTTTAGAACCTAAAACATGATATCTAAGTGTCATGTAGAATTCAAATACGTCCTATAGGCACGTTATCTAGGCGTGACATTGACCATGAAGAAATTGATGTAAACCTTATAGTCATGGTGTCTAAGATAAAGATTTGAACACAAAGAATTTAAAAACAGTACTATAGGCATGCTTTCTACCCTTGAACATACATGATCACGCAACCCTTTTTATTAGCCAACCCCTTTATTACAACTTATTACAAACCAGAAATACTGAATTGCAAAAGAAAGAATGAAAGAAAAAGCTACAACCATAGGAAAGCCTGATTTGACTTCCTATTTGAGATATTCAAGGAACCGTATAATTACCAATGCCATTGATTTCAAATCCTATCTCATACCTGGGTGTGTCAGAGTTCCCTAAGGGCCTCAATAGGACCCCGGGCAGTGCTCACACCCAAGTTACACAACCAGAATAGAGATGCGTGCAGTGTGGAAATGCCAACCCTCATGTGTCCAAGTTTAGAGGGAGCTCATGGGGTCCCAAGGCAAGGCTCACCTGAGGGGGGCAGAACTTAAGTCTAAGAAGAGAGTGACAGTGCAGAAGCAGAGTTTTAAGATCTGAGAGAATAAAGGAGAGGGATAGGGCGATGGAATACAGCCATTAACATTTCAGGGAATCAATAACTTCACAAAAGGGGGGCAGGGGATTGGGAATCCATTGCAAAGGAGCCTATACATTTAGGCATGGGTTAACTTTGGGCATGGACAGCAATAAGAAGTGCTGACATGCCTGTAAATCAACCAGAACACACAACTGATAAGGGAAACATGGAGGTTATGATCCCAAAAGGATCAAGTTTGGGTCATGAACAGCAATGTTCAATGCTCTCATGCCCCAAACCAACCACAGATACTAACTACATTAAGGATAGGGATTCAAAGTCCACAAGATATGATAAATAACAAAAGCATTTATTCAGACAGAAGGGCAGAACATAGCATGCATTAATAATGGAAACTATTTAAAATACAAACAGGAGGCAAACTGGAAGGAAAGAAACAATAAAGAAACATGTTGTTGTTGATGTTGAAAAATTAATCAGAACATACCAGTTAAAGAAGCAAAGTGTAGTAAAGAAAGTAAGCAGGACTTCAAAGTATAGCCTTGGCTTTCGGCGGCTAAGCAAACAGTAGCACAAGTAGTAATAAGCAAGAGAGAATTTTTTTTGAGTGTAAATGTGTGTTCAGAACCAAAAGTTCGTGTCTGTGTTAATGGGAGAGTATGTATATATAGTAGTTCGGAACTAGGTAAAATAAGGCATGAATCATAATAGTATAGTAATTATGGAACTCAGAATCAATTAGAGTAAAATCAGTACGAGTACTCCCTTAATTTAAGGGAATCAGTTCAAACGGTAAGAACAAGTAACAAATAAGGAAAGAAATCAATGTGTAGACAAGGAAATAATTCGAACATATTAGGCATAGAGTAAACCATTAGGGCTAGGTTCAGAAAAGCTCTAATTAAGGAGATAGTCAGTGAGAATCAAGTACCAATGCAGCCAAGGTAAGGGAATCAATCAAATTGAGTACAAAAGTAGGGATTGAAGGTCTAAAGGAAAGTGTTCAAATCAGACGAAGAAATAGGGAAATCAGAATCAATCAAAAGAAAGTCATGAGTCAATATTTTGTATATAAATAAAGTAAGACATAGATGGTTAAGAGTCGACCTACAACTCTAGCAAACATGAGAGTCAAACAATACCGATTCAATGAGAAATAGGCAAGTTTTGAACAGTCAAGATGAGCTCAAGCACATAGAATCAGTGTAAGTATAGGCTAAGAAACTGAGTAGAAACATATCAAGGCAAGTAAGTCACGAAAAATCACAGAAACTCAAAAATGAGAACCAGCCAGTCATGCTGATACACAAAACCAAACAAAGAACCCCCTAAAAAATTAGGGCTTTTAACATAGACGAGTTAAAGATGTAGCAAACTCATAGAATCGGTCAAGATATGCAAGAAATATAAGTTAAAACACAAAGAATCAGTTAAACAAGGTTTTAAAAGAAGTTCCGAAAACCCTAGTTTCAGAAGAAGATGAAAAACACTTGAAACCACATGATTCTTGTAGAAAGCCTTAAGGACAGTGTAAAACATTCGAGAAACAAACTCAAATCGGCCTAGATCTGTACGGATCTAGGAGGTATAGAAAAGAAATTAGGGTTTCGGAAGAACCCATAATGAGACGAAGAAACCTGTCCAGAAACTCAAAGATCGTGTCAAATATAGAATGATTCTGCTTGAAATCACACTGGAATAGCCAAGAATAGGCAGGAGATGAACCCTAGACGCAGGTCTGCATGGCCCCGGGCCTTTGAAGACCTTAGAGAAGACAAGCATAGCATGAGAGAAGCCATTGAAGGCTGAAGAGACGATGAGAGGTGACCGGAGATGGCCGGAGATGGGAAGTCGGTGGTTGACGGCTAGGGTTTGGTTGAGAGTTGCTGAGAGAGGAGAGGATCTTAGGGCGGCAGATTCTGGGAAATGATTTGGGTTGGGGGTGGTTTAGGATTAAAAAAGGCAAGAATCAATACGGGTCGTTGATCTTTCAGATCAACGGCCATGATTTAATTGGTTCTGGGTCGGGTAGGTGTATTTGGGGTCTGGGTCGGGTAATTTAGATAGAAATTGGGTTGGGTTGAGTTTAATTTAGGCTGTAATTGAAACGCCAATCTGGCTATAATTTAAATAGTCACTTTTCCCTATTTTAATTTATAAAATTAATAAATAATTTTAGTAAATAAATTAAAGGTACCAAAATAATTTATATTACATAATTAATTATTTTAAAATACCAAACCTAGTCTTGTGAATATAAATGCCATTAAATTTTAAAAGAGGCTAATATTGCAATTATATGCAATTTAGCTTTAAAAATACTAAATAAATTTGTAAAAAATGTATAAAAATTCCCTTGGCTATATTTTAACATAAATATGAGAATACAATAGGTAAATTACCAAAAATGATGGTTTTGGAAGTAATTATTGAGATTTTATAAGTAACAAAAGGGAAAAATAAATCGATTTAAATCTTTAAAAATTGTGAAAAAATAATAAAACACTTAGATATACTTATATATGAATATATATGTTGTTTTGAAAGTATTTTTCATATTGAAAAATACATGTAGGGATAACTTGGGTGTCAACAGCTGCCCCTTTTTACCCGGGAAAGATGAAAGAGTTGTCGGATAAAGATATGATGGCTAATTTTGACCGAGCAAGATGGTTCGAAGAAGCTTAGTCCGTATGCCGACGGGTATTTTTTCAAGAACGGACGCAATATTTCGGTCGGGATGTGTGAGTGGCTTACTAGAATGGTTAGTCTTGATGTGGCTGCGGGCTACTGCCGGGACGGCCGTTGCATGCCGATTTTACCTACAAATAGAAACAATACAATCATATATTGTGCATAAAATTAGACATGATGCAAGTTCCTGTTGGACCATGAATGCTGCCTTCAGACGATTAGGATGACGTCCTTAGGCCATGACGTCCTGGGCCATGAAGCATATAATAAAGGATTCACATGCTATGAAATGATGCTCTCGGGCTATGAAAATGATGCCTCTGAACCATGATGCCTTTGAATAATAATGTGCAAAAGATTGAAAGGGATCCTCAGGCCATGACATGGTGTTCTCCGGCTATGAGGATGGTGCCTCCGAATGATGATGCCTTTGGATAAGTTGGCGATATTTCAGCCCATGAAGGATGCAGTAGCGTGTAGCGATCTTTCAGCCGTGCAAATGTAGCAATTTCTCAGCCGTGCAAATTTGGCGATCTTTCAGCCGTGTAAATGTGGCGATCTTTCAGCCATGCAAATGTGGATAAGGTGGCGATCTTTCAGCCATGCAGATGCAGATGACGTGATCTTTCAGCCATGCAGATGCAATATGAGGTGATCTTTCAGCCATACAGATGCAAATAGAGACAGCGTTAATCTCGGAAGGCAGAATGGTAGCCTTGTGCAATGCAGAAAAATGCAAATGGAGACAGCGTTTAGTCTCGGAAGGCAGAATGGTAGCCTTATGCAATACAGAAAAATGCAGAGGAAGACAGCATTTAGTCTCGGAAGGCAGAATGGTAGCATTATGCAATGCGGAAAAATGCAGAGGGAGACAACATTTAGTCTCGGAAGGCAGAATGGTAGCCTAATGCAATGCAGAAAAATGCAGAGGGAGACAGCGTTTAGTCTCGGAAGGTAGAATGGAAGCCTTATGCAATAAGAGAAATGCAGAGGGAGAAAGCGTTTAGTCTCGGACGGCAGAATGGCAGCCATATGCAAGAAATAAAATGGCAAATGGTAATAGAGCTTTCTTTGATGATAGCAGATTGCAATATTGTGACTGTTGGAGACATTGTTTTGTGTGGATAGCAAATGTGAATAAATGCAACGGTTCTGAGAGTTGTATTCCTTAACAATGTTTATCTTGTGAGTGTATAGTATGTTTGGATGATTTCGCAATCCAAGTGCCTGCATCCAAAGAAAAATCATAAGTTTTGTAAAGGGGAGGTTAGTTCGTATCCCCGCTGGCTTTGCTTGACCTGCTTGGCTCGATCTGGTGATACTGTGTGTCATTGGGGTAGCGTCGCTGAACAAAGCAGTTTAGATGATAGACATGCATGATTTGGTAAAAGTATAACATAAATGTATAATTCAAATAGTTTTGTAGATGAACCGACGATTATGACACGCTTCGAGACATTGCAACCTCTCTTACTACGGAATTTTGAGGGTCCCCCTCAAAATTTTGCCCCAGTTTGATGGGTTGATACTTGGAACAGCTGCTCCTGCGGCGATCGGCTGAAATTACTTCGGCATTTTGAGGGTCCACCTCAAAATTCTGCCCCAGTTTCCAATTTTGGGGGGAAATGAAAATTTTATTTAATTGTGACCTAACCCATAAGGCTGCCTACGTATCCCCTCCTAAAAGGGAATCAAGTCATACGTAGTTCAGTTTACATCATATAGAGAAAACATAAAGATTACACATATTAGCGCTTGACTTCATCTGAATTAATTGGCTTTGGCCAAACTTCTCTGTCCATTTCTGCAAGTATGAGGGCTCCTCCTGTCAAAACCGGGTAAACCATGTATGGACCTTGCTAGTTGGGAGAGAATTTCCCTTTGGCATCATCTTGATGCGGAAATTGAATGGCTTTGAGTTTAGATGAATCCAGTTCTATTCCTCGGCGGCTTATAATAAAACCAAGCAGCTTCCCAGCAGGAACCCAAATGCGCACTTTGCGGGATTTAGTTTCAGGTTGTATATCTGCAATCTATTGAAAAACTTCCTCAAATCTTCCATATGATCAGTGGCCTTCTTTGACTTGACGATAACATCATCTACGTACACCTCAATCTACTTGTCTATCATAACATGGAAAATGGTAGTCATGGCCCTTATGTAGGTGGCCCCTACATTCTTCGGACCAAACGGCATCATTTTGTAACAATACATCCCCCATGGCATGATGAAAGCCGTTTTCTCAGCATCTTCTTCATCCATTCAGATCTGGTGGTAACTGGCAAAACAATCCACGAACGACTGCAGCTCATGCTTAGCACAATTGTCAATCAAGATGTGTATATTTGGCAGGGGGAAGTCGTCTTTCGGACTGGCCCGGTTGAGATCCCGGTAGTCAACACAGACTCTAACCTTCCCGTCCTTCTTTGGTACTAGTACAATGTTGGCTAACTATGTCGGGTATTCAACTACCCTGAGAACCTTAGCTTTGACCTGTTTGGTGACTTCTTCCTTGATTTTCAAACTCATAAGGCTTGAATTTTCTGAGCTTCTGCTTTATCGGTGGACATGTCGGATCAGTTGGCAGTTTATGGGCCACAATAGACGTACTTAGACCCGTCATATGACCAGCCGAAAATGTCCTCATATTCCCTTAGAAATTCTCTGTATTCCTTCTTTTCTAATGGAGACAAATGAACGCTGATTCGTGTTTCCTTGACATTTTCTGCATCTCCCAAGTTAATAATTTCAGTCTCGTCCAGGTTGGATTTTGGTCTGTTCTCAAAGTTCTCTACTTCTTTGACAATTTCCACTGGTATATCATCTTGCTCTGAATCAATGTCCGTTTGTTGTGTTGTCTCATTGCATGTCACAGTCATTGGTTCAACAAGATAACTAATAGCAATACTGTATAAATGAAGTAAATAAGAGAAAAATAGTAATGAGTGTCGACTCACAAGGAAAAAGTCAAAATGCTTTTGATAAATTTCATAATTGTTTTGAACATTAAAGATCTTATTGCGAAAAGAAAATCATCTTGTAGTAAAAAAATAGTGCATGATGCTTGTTTAGCCTTGCTACCCCGAGGCTCGCCGGGCTCTAGTTGTTCTGATAGACCAGTTATTGAGACGTGCTCCTCTTCTTACGGCATGTATGTAGGGGCCTTCCTCCCCCTCCTCCTCAAGGATAACACAGCAATCCATGTCATTGTCTTCTAAAAGCAATATTTTCACTGCTGCGAGCGCCTCTTCTTCGTTTGTCCCATAGACGATGTCGGCCTGTTGGAAAGTCTGCTCTAGGTGCGGTATCGGTTACTCCAGTGGGTAGTAAGGACCACGCCATGGCGGCGACTAGTTGTTGAACTCTTCCCAAGTGTATTCGTATCCTAGACCAAAAGTAGTACCATGCTTCTTGAGCTTTATGGGTTTAGCAATCCCCTGGAGGTTCTTGCCAAGCCCCTTGCTAGGTTCGTACCCGCTCCAGTTCAATATGCTCTCGATCTTGTTGTCCCACCATTTATCTTTATCACCACCATTGACTCGCTCGATGTGGTAGTAGGTTTCACCACCTAACTTTCTTCTCCCCCTATTTTCGGAATGGTCTGGCGCCTGTATATGGGGTTGCTGCCATTATCGTGAATAATCACTTCCTGGTGAATCCATTCAAATTTCAGGGCCTGATGCAGTGTCGAAGCCACAGCTCCCGCAGAATGAATCTAAGGGCGTCCTAACAGCAGGTTGTAGAATTCGGGCTCATCTATTACTTGGAACTCAACATCGAACCAGGTTGGTCCCATTTGAAGACACAGGCTAGTCTCACCGATAGTGGCCCTCTGGGATCCATCAAAAGCTTTTACGATGATTGCTCATTCTTTTATCTCGTGCAAACCTTTGCCCAACTTCTTGAGCGTTACCAAAGGACAGATGTTAAAGCTGGAACCCCCATCAACCGGGATCCTGGTTATGAAATAGTCCTCACAGTGTACGGTGATATGCAGGGCTCTGTTGTGACTCAACCCTTCAGGTGGCAGCTCGTCCTCATAGAAAGTGATTTTGTGGCTTTCTAGAACTTGTCCCACCATATTGGCCATTTCTCCGCCACTGATGTTACTCAATATGTATGCCTTACTCAGCACCTTCAACAGAGCATTTTTGTGTGTCTTGGAGTTCTGCAACAAAGAGATGATAGATATTTGTGCTGGTGTTTTGTTCAGCTGGTCAGTGACTGAATACTCCTTGGCTTGTATCTTTCTCCAAAGGTCGTCTGGACATGTTTCGATGATGGGTGGCTGGTTTGAGGCCTGCTTGCTAGACTCAGCTAGGTATTCAGGGGTATAGACTCTCCATGTTCTTGTCATTCCCTGTGCTATAATAGTCTCTTCGAACCTGACCTTGCCTTTTCTCCTAGCCTCAGCTGTGTAATCCCAGGGTATAGCTTTTGTGTGGAATGAGGGCACAACGGACATTGCCACTGGGACTGGTGCCACCTTTACTTCAAATGGGACACATTCTTTGGGTGGCAAAACGGCAACTTCAAATGGTGTTGGTGCCTTTGCTGATGGATCTGCTTCGAACTCAAGAGGGATAGACACATCTACCTCAGTGACCTCAGATGGTTGAATCCGGACCATGATAGGGTTAAGAGTAACTGGAGGCTTCTTTGGATCATCGCCTTCTGTGATTAACCCGATGGATCCCTCGGGATCCCAGTCATCTTCCACCTCAATCATGTGAATACCCCTGCTTTTATGGTCTGGCAGAGGGTTGTTGCGGACATTCCGAGCGGGTTCCTTTGCCACAATAACCTTATTATTGATTGAAGACTAGATCTTGTCTTTCAAGGAGCGATATTCGTCGATGGTCTGTACCTTCATGCCGGAGTGGTATGCAAAGGATTTGTTTGGGCTGACCACTGAGAAGGATCTGAGATTGAAGCAGGGATGGGGATGACATAAACGGCGGCTTGGAGTCTCTCATATAGGTTGTCAATGGGTTCAACAATGAATTGTATATTGTTTGGGAGCCCTGCGGTCAACATTTAGTCGTGGTATAGGGAAGTTTTGACAAAGATGAGATGACTGAGAGTGGGATGGTTGAGTATTGTATGCTTGGTAGACATGTGCGGGTTGGCAATATCTAGGTGAAGTAGGTTGATATATGGGAGGTGGAGATGGTTGATAGGCGGGCGATGAGGGTGCTTGGTAATTTGAAGTGGGCTGATATGTGAGTGGAGGTGTCGGGTAGGTTCGGTATTTGATAGGAGATTTGGTTCTTTGTGCAACCATCACAGCTCCTACGTCTCTTTTTTTTGGACACACCACTGGACTACAAGGCCTTGTTTGTAGCTTGCAAGGCCTCGAAGTTTGTGACCATACCGCTCTTAAATCCATCTTCGATTCATTCACCCAGCTTGATGATGTCAGAAAATTTATGGCTTTCAATCATCATTAGTCGCTCATAGTATTGCAGGTCTTGTGCCCGGACAAAGAATTTGTTCATTTGTTCCTCCTCCAAGGCAGGTCTGACCTTAGCGGCTTCTAACCTCCAGCGAGTAGCATACTCGCGAAACGTTTCTGTAGGTTTCTTCTTTAGATTCTGAATGTAGAACACATCCGGCGCATTTTCTATGTTAAATCTGAACGTGTCCATGAAATCAGAGGCCATACCGACCCAACCTGACCATTTCTTAGGATCCTGGCTGATGTACCAGGATAGTGAATATCTTTTTAGATTCCTCAGGAATAGCTTCATGTGGATTCTCTCGTCTTTTCCTACCCAACCAACATGTCAAATATGTCCTCAAATGGACCCTGGGATCACCTGTACCGTCAAACATCTCAAACTTTGGAGGTTTGTACCCCTCTGGCAGTTCGTCATCGGGCTGTATGCAGAGATCTTCATAATTCAACCCTTCAATTCCCTTGCTTCCTTCAACGCCCTGGATCCGGCTAGTCAATTTCTTAAGTTCTTCAGCTAGGTTCCTGATAAGCAAATCTTTATCATCGACTCGGATGTGCCTGAGATGGGTTGGGTGGAGAGTGGCATGTCCTCCACGTAGATAGGGGTGTTATGATGGGTGTGGAAGTGGTCATTTGTGGAGTTTTGGAGTTCCGGGAGAAGCAATTGGGTGTTGTTTGTGGTGTGGCAAGTGTTGCATTGTGTCTTTAGTGGAATGACATGGAGAACAGGATGAATTTGTTGATTTGGGATGTTTTAGAGTGGTGTAGGGTTTTGAGTAGTGGGAAATGTGATATCCGGGGTGCTGAGCGAAAATGACAAACTTGTTAGATTCCGAACCTGGTCGAGCTCTTCCTGGAACTTTAGCAATTTTTGTTCAAGCTGGGATACATTTTTCTGAGTACCATGACCATTAGTGACCTCTACCCGTCCAGTGGAATTCTCCTTTCTGACGCTATTCAAATCTTCCATCTTGCCTTTGTTCTTGTTCTTAACAGGACTTAGAGGAGAGTGGGTGGAGGGCCCTTGGATCTTGTGGAATAGGATGATTTGCCAGAGTGCTCGAACTAACCTTTGGGGAGGGGAATAACAAAACAAAAATAAAACAAAAAGGTAACCAAGTTAGTTGGGATCATGAAATGTATTGCAATATTTAAACACATAATGCGGGAATGTAAATCGCGTCCTAATTTGGGGACCTCATTGTGCCCGAGGTAGGCCTAGCAACAAATTGATTTGGAGAGCTCAGGATGCTAAATGCCTCATTTTATTGATAGAAAAATAAGACGAATCCCAAATCGACACTAAACAACAGGAAATAAAAGTCACTAATGGCCATTGGCCTTATTACATTTTAAATAGCGAAAAGATAAAGTCCCATCTACTTGGTCCCTGAAGGACCTTCCCCAGATCTGGCATCCTTGGCTCCGTCAAACAGCTTCCCCAGCTCGCGAAGTCCCAGCAATAGGTAGGCCCTGGCTAGATGTCCGCCTCTGTTCCCCTCAGCATTCTGACAGTCTTCGACCCTCTTGAGAAACTTTCTTTCCAGCTCCAATATGTATCGCTCCAAGTATCCCAGTCGCTTGTTGGCACTGACGGCCATGTCCTTCCACTCCTTAATTAACTTTTGATTTGCTTCTTTTATCTCAAGGTGCTCGCTTTCGCACTCCCATGTTGGCCCAAGTTTAGGTGAAATTTTGAAGAATGACAAATGCACTCGGTCATGGACCAGGTCCATCATGTGAGACACAGTATTTATCAACCAATACATGTGAGATGCACGTGAAGGAGATAAGTCTCAATGATAAAGCATCAATATCTCCTGAACTGATCGAAAAGGTTGCATATTGGATGAGGAAAGAAAGTATCCTCATGGGAAGAGGACACAATCCGGATAAAGGATGGGGTTGGAGTTTGTATTGTTCAAGGACTCAACTTCGATGGAAGATCAGCAATTGAGTCTCAATCAAACTCTAATTACTAACTCATTAAATGACAGTGATTGTTCTCTTTTACAGGTATTGCACAAACGTAGAAGTTAAAACTAAATTGAGAGCAAAAGAGCGAGGCAATTTTGCAAGCAATTTATGTGAGATTCAAGTGTGCATTCCTGAAGCTACTTGGACAAGATAGAAGAACAAATTCCATCGTGTTTATTCTTATTCTAGTTCAATTGTAGTAGATGGTTTAAAGTTGTACCTTTCCAGCTTTTGTAGAAGCAATTGTAATAGGTACTTTGAGTATTCAAGTTATAGGCTAACTTGAAGGTGTCGCAACAGTTGAGGTTGTGTGCCACACTAGGATTAGAGTTTAATCCTTAGGTTTACAAGAGTTTTGTAAATGCTGTTTTGGCTCAGTGATTTTAGTGGAAGTTTGGGAAAATCCTACTAAGTAGTAGGTCGTGGTTTTTTCACCTTTTGAGCCAGGTGTTTTCCACGTAAAAATCTCTGTATTCTTTATTTTATGTACTCTTAATTCCGCAAACAGTAGTAGTAAGTACACCTACAACAACCAGGTTCTTCTAGAGCGAAAATTGGGTACCACACAAATCACCCCCCCCCCCCGCCCCTTGTGTGGTATTGACGTTTAGAACATCAATTGGTATCAGAGTAGGTTATCCTTGAAGAGGCTAACACCTTAGGAGAAGATAACAATGAGTGCACCACCTGGGAACTGGGAAGGGCAATCCACTGGTAGGCCTCCACTTTTCAATGGTCAGTACTATTCTTGGTGGAAGAACAGGATGAGAGATCACATCATAGGGGAAGACTATGAACTTTGGGACATAATCACTGATGGTCCCCTAGCAACCACAAAGAAGAATGCTGAAGGAGTTGATGTGCCAAAGACAAGGGCTGATTGTACTGCTGAAGACCTGAGGAAGTGGGAGAAAAATGCTAAGGCCAAGAAATGGCTTGTGTGTGGACTAGGTCCAGATGAGTACAGTAGGATCCAAAGTTGTACAACTGCTAAGGAGATATGGGACACTCTGCAAGTGGCCCATAAAGGAACACCTCAAGTGAAAAGATCAAGAGGAACATTGTTGTATTCTCAATATGAGAAACTATGAAGGAAGGAGAAACTATCCAAGAAATGTATACTAGGTTCACTACACTGACAAATGAACTTAAGCCTCTTGGAAGGGTTATTCTTGAAGAAGACAAGGTTGAGAAAATTCTGACAAGGGTTCTGCCAGTCACATGGGAAAGCAAAATCACTGGCATTCAGGAATCCAAGAATATTGCTACTCTTAGACTGGATGAATTGATTGGAAATCTTACTGCTTATGAAATGAGAAGTCAAACCATGAAGATGGATACACCCAAGAAGGAGAGAATCTTAGCCCTTAGAATTGCTGAAGGTTCAGATCTGGAAGATGATGAGGTGGCTATGATCACTAGAGATTTCAAAAAGTACCTGATGAGAGAGAGGGTTCTTCAAGAGGTACAACCATCAACAAGACAAGAGCTACTGAGAAACAAACCAATGAAGGTTGCTACAAGTGTGATAAGACTGATCATATGATCAAGAACTGCCCTATATTGGAAATTGAGTGGAAGAAAGAAAGAGCTGAACGAAGGAACAGGAAGAAGGAACAGGTTCAACCAAAAAAAAAAATAAAGGTTCAACCAAGGCTATGGTTGCTGCTTGGGGAGAAACCTCAGATGAAGACTCGGAGGATGAAGCTAAAGAAGAACAAGCATTGATGGCCATAGGAGAATCAGATGATGAATAAGAGGTAAGTATTCTTCATCTCAAAGACAACATTAAATTTTTGTCTAAAGAAAAATTGGCTGAGCTATTACTAGACTTCATTGATGAGTCTGAGATAATTACCAATGAGAAGGACGTTCTGCCTAAGGAATGTGTGATCCTAAAAGAAAAATGCAAAAGTCTAGAGTCTAGGGCAAATGAGAGTGATAACACAAATGCTGAGTTGAAGAACCAGGTTCTTGAACTTGATAACTGTGTCCTAGAACTGAGGTCTGGAAACTTAAAATTGAAACTAGGAACTGGAAAGAAGAAAGCTGATCAACATATCTCACTCTAGAAGAAAACCTAGGAAAGATGAAGGATGAATTGTATAACAAGGATGAACAAATTAAAGTCCTAAAATAAGATCTAGGAAAAGTGAAACATGAATTAGACAGAACTTGCAAATAGAACAAGGCCTCTGATGCACTCTCCTGGTTGCAAGAGCATCACAGTAGCAAGAAGAGAGGACTTGGCTATGGGACTCAAGCACTAAAATGGGACCCTAAAAGCAAGTACCTCACACTTTCTGAAAACAAAATATGCACACACTGTGGGAAGACTGGTCATTACAAAAATGAATGTAATGCAAAAGTAAAGGCCAGTCAAAAGAACAAAGCCTTGTTCAAGAGAAAAGCAAGCTGCCTGGATGGGCAAGAAGGAATTTGATTCACCCTTTTTCTTATAGAAAGGGACCCAAACTAGTTTGGGTTCCTAAGACTAACCCCTGATTTCCTTTTGCAGATCCAAGTGAAAGGGATGAGCCAAATATGGTATATGGATAGTGGCTGCCAAAACATATGACTGGGAACAAGGACCAGTTCCTTTCACTTGAGGACTTAAAAGGAGGTAATGTTTCCTTTGGTAATGGTAAGAAAGGTGAGATCATTGGGGTTGGTAAAGTAGGCAAAATAGATTCTCATTCCATAGATTATGTCTACCTGATAGATGGCTTGAAATATAGCCTAATACGTGTGTCATAATTGTGTGACAGAGGTAACCTTGTGGCTTTTACCTCTACCAAATGCTTTGTGATTAACCTTACCACTGACAAGATTGTTTTGCAGGGAAAAAGAGTTAACAATATTTACATTGTAGATTTGTCCACTCTTTCAGAAAATGAACTCACTTGTTTGAGTGTGTTGGTTAATGATCCCCTCCTCTGGCACAAAAGACTTGGTCATGCTAGTCTAAATCAGCTTAACAAATTAGTCTCTAAGGACTTGGTGATAGGGCTACCTAATATCAAGTTCAAGGAAGACAAAGTTTGTGAGGCATGTGCAAGGGGGAAGCAAGTAAGATCGTCCTTCAAAAGCAAGAAAATGGTAAGTACAACCAAGTCGTTGGAACTGGTCCATATGGATCTACGTGGTCCAATGAGAACCATAAGCACAGGTGGAAAGAGATATGTAATGGTGCTAGTTGATGATTATTCTAGATTTACCTAGGTTCTATTTCTAACCTCCAAAGATGAAGCATTTGACATGTTTTCTGCATTTGTTAGAAAAACTCATAAACAATTAGGAAATTAACTTGCCTCCATAAGGTCTGATCATGGAACTGAATTTGAAAATTCCAAGTTTGCTGAATTCTGTGATGAAAATGGTATAGATCATAATTTCTCTGCCCCTAGGACCCCTCAACAAAAATAGAGTAGTTGAAAGAAAGAATAGAACTCTTGAGGATATGGCTAGAACCATGCTACTTTCTAGTAAATTACCTCACAGCTTCTGTGCAGAGGCTGTAAACACTGCATGTTACATAATAAATAGATGCATGACCATACCTCTGGTAGAGAAGACTCCCTATGAGTTACTTAAAGGGAGAAAACAAAACATATCCCATCTTAGGGCATTTGGTTGCAAGTGCTATGTGCACAATAATGGAAAAGACTCCCTAGGTAAGTTTGATCCCAAAAGTGATGAGGGAGTATTCTTGGGATATTCTTCACATAGCAAAGCATATAAAGTGTTTAACAAAAGAACTTTGTGTGTAGAAGAAAGTGTGCACGTAGTATCTGATGAAACTAACATTCTTTCTAAGAGACAGGAACATGAAGATGAAGCCATTGGCTTGATAAAGGATTTGACTTAAGCATCAGCTCAGGTCAAAGTGGCACCAACAGAAGGAACAGGTGATGGAACAAGTTCTTCCATACAGGGCAACCTGACAGGGGGAACTAGTCAAAGAGGAATTGAAATAAATTCCTTAAAGGAACCTGTTCATGATCCTATTCCTCAGCAAATGCCAGAAACCTCTAGCAGAAGCCAGATGGTTGTGAAACCTCACAAATATCAAAGTTCTCATCCCATTGAGAACATTCTCACTGATCCAACATCTGGAGTTAAAACTAGAGCACAATTAAAGAATCTGTATGCCTTTGATGCTTTTCTATCTATCATTGAACCTAAAAATGTTGTTGAAGCTTAGGATGCAGATTGGGTAAATGAAATGCAGGATGAACTGAACCAATTTGAAAGAAGTCAAGTCTGGCATCTAGTACCAAGACCCAAGGACAGATCAGTCATTGGTACAAAATGGATCTTCAGGAACAAACTTGATGAAGATGGAACAGTTACAAGAAACAAGGTAAGATTAGTAGTCCAAGGGTACAGCCAGGAGGAGGGCATAGACTATGATGAGACTTTTGCCCAGTTGCAAGACTAGAGGCAATCAGACTTCTCATAGCCTTTGCAGCACATATGGAATTTACTCTTCATCGGATGGATGTCAAAAGTGCCTTCCTAAATGGCTACCTGAAAGAGGAAGTATTTGTAAATCAACCTCCAGGGTTTGAGAGCAAGGAATGTCCTGAGCATGTGTACAAGCTGACAAGGCTCTCTAAGGACTCAAGCAGGCCCCAAGAGCATGGTATGAACGACTGTCAAAATTCCTGCTGGAGCATGGTTACAAGAGAGGTAAAATTGATAGTACAATATTCTTAAGGGAAAAAGGTAAGGATCTCCTTGTTGTGCTAAATTCATGTTGATGACATAAATCTTTAGGGGCCACTACTGACAAGCTAGGTAAGGACTTTGCAAAACTAATGAGGAGTGAGTTTGAAATGAGCATGATGGGTGAGCTTAATTTCTTCTTAGGCTTACAGATCAAACAAAGTCCAAATGGAACCATGATCCATCAGCAGAAGTATACAAAAGAGCTAATCAAAAAGTTTAAAATGGAGGAATCTAAAGAAATAGACACACCCATTGCAACTGCCACTAAATTAGATGTTGATGAACCTGGTTCATCAGTTGATCAAAAGTTGTATAGGGGTATGATTGGTTCACTCTTGTATCTCACTGCTAGCAGACCTGACATTGTTTTCAGTGTAGGACTTTGTGCTCGTTTTCAGGCAAATCCAAAAGAGTCTCACTTGACTGCTGTCAAGAGGATACTGAGATATCTAAAAGGAACCACTGATCTGTGCCTTTGGTATCCTAAAGGTAGTAATTTTGATCTAGTAGGATATGCTGATGCTGATTATGCAGGTTTCCTAGTGGATAGAAAGAGCACCTCAGGTATGGCACACTTCCTTGGTTCATGTCTTGTGTCATGGGCTACCAAAAAGCAAAACTCTGTGGCCCTATCTACTGCTGAAGCTGAGTATGTTGCTGCTGCTTCTTGTTGTGCTCAATTACTATGGATCAAACAACAGCTGGTAGATTTTGGAATTGAAGTGGGATGTATTCCAATATTCTGTGATAACACTAGTGCTATAAGTATGACAAAGAACCCTGTTCATCATAAGAGGACTAAGCACATAGATGTTAGACACCACTTCTTAAGAGATAACTATGAGAAAGGATTGATTTCAATAGAATTCTGTGCCACTGATAAACAAATAACTGACATCTTTACTAAAGCACTGAGTAGAGAAAACTTTGAGAGGAACAAGTTGGAATTAGGGATGATTAAGATCACCTAATAGGTCCAGTTCAGAATGCACAATGAAAAAAAAAAATTAAAAAAAACATTTGGTTAGGAGTTCTAACTATTGTGTAAATATCTAGATCAATTCTTACTCAGTTTCATACTTTAATCAGTATACTCCTGTGACATGTATGTATATGACTCACTGATCTCTTACAAAGTTTTTTCTATTATGATATTTGAAGCATGTTCAAGAGAGTTCTACTTGAAGAACCTGGTTCATCAGTATATGCTTATGAGAAAGTTCAGGTATGTTTTCTATACGTTGCACAATTAGAAAGATTAATTTTTCAATCATGAGCAGAAGTCCTACATTTATCAAACTCCCAGAAATTCTATCCGTTGAGCATTGAACCAGTTTCATTCTCCTAGAACTCTAAATAAAACGGGATTTTTGCCTAAAATCTAGCGTCGCTTATTAATCACTAGGAGACCGGAATTCTAAAGTGATTAGACCTCTAATTGACTCCTGCAAAAAGGTTGTCGTTACTGCAATAAATTCTAATCATCTTTAAATACACCACACCCTTTCTTCTTTAGTCCATAACCGTCAAAACTCTTCTCAAGTTCTGATCACCCTTCTTCTCTCCAAAATTCCCAAATTTTTCAAGAAACAATCCACCATGTCTAACCCCCAAGATAATTCTGGCACACCCCCACCAGCATCTCCCTTGAACACATCCTCATCTACTCCTCCTATTGAAAACCCAAAACCTAGGTTTCATAGGCAGAAAATGATAGCTAGAAAAACTATAGCTTCTGGAGCTTTAAGGAAAGCTCTAAGTGAGAAATTGAAGGCTAGCCAGAGGAAGGAAGGTCATGCTCAAAATCTGACTCAAGCTCTGAGTCTGATGATTTTATTTCTACCAGCGAAGGTGAAGAACATGGATCTTCAGACACTGAAAATGTTCAAGAAAACCCTGGTGAGGTAAATACTTGTTTGGTATTCTCTGATGTGGTTGAAAAGATTGAAAATAGATTTGTCTTGGTTGGTCCTGTTAAAGATGTACAGAGGGCTGACTCTAGTAGAAGAGGAGGTAAAAAGAAAGAAAAAGAGAGAGAGAGTCAGTAGTAATGTAAGGGGAAATAAGAAAGAAAAGGTATTGGCTATTTGTGGAGGTGTTGAAGAAGGTGGTAACAACTCAGGGGGAAATAGTTCTGGAGAGGCGGCAGAAGGGCTAGTAAAGTTAAGCAAGCATCAAGATGAAATAGGTGCATCTAGGGAAGAAACTCTAGCAGATATGCTGAAGAAAGTTGGGGCCAGTTATGATCCAAAGAAGCGCAAGGCTGCCTCACAAAAGGCTCCAACTACTTCTAAGCCACCCAAGAAAAGCAAAATATCATCTTCAAAATCTAGTGTACCTACAGTACCTAAGGGAAGAGCTACTAGGAGTAGGGTGAAGTAGAATTGCAGAAAGCTCTTGAAGAGAGCAGGAAGAAAAGGAAGGAAAAAGGAAAGGCTAAGGTTGTGGAGAGTGTTGAGATTGCAGAAGAACAAGAAGAGGAGATGGACCTGGTCCATCAAGAAAGAGGAACAACTGAGGAGGTTCCTACTCCCAAACCAAAAAGATCCAAGACTTCTTCCAAGAAGTCTTCTGTACCTGTACCTGCTGAATCTTCTTTAGCCAAAAGATTTAGGTCTGCTGTGAAGGGAAAACAAAAGAAAATTGTTGAAGAAGATGTGGAGTGGTGTGGTGAAGAAGAAGAGGAATCTGAGAAAGATCAAGATAGGTTTGCCATCTTTGGCAGAAGGAAAATTTTGAAAGGAAGGTTGTTGAAAGATCTGGATGAGCCAAGCATGAGAAGATTGATGGATGCTCTTACTGCATAAGGGTGGAAGGACATGGTCCTTGAAATGGATGGCAGACTGGCTAGAAATGAATTGATAGAGTTTATGGCCAATACCACTGTAAAAAATGAGGTAGTTTCCAGCATGGTGAAGGGTGTAAAAGTAGAGTTTGATGCAACCAAGTTGGGTGAGATTCTGGACATATCTAGTGAAGGGTATGATGATTATACTAGGCAGAGGTGGCCTTGTCTGGATTCTCTCCCTACTGCTCTTCAAATTACCAGAAATTTTTGTGATGCTGCTAATGCTGAAGATGTACCTGAAGCCATATTTGTTCAGAAGAGTGAGATGAGACCTGTGCACAAGGTCTTATTTGAATTTGTGAATAAGTGCCTGCTGCCCAGACAGGAGAGGAGGCATACTGCCAACTATATGGACTTGGTCTTATGGAGTGACCTTGAAAGCGGAAAGCATAGAAATTGGCCTGCTTTATGTCAAACTTCATGACAGGGTCATTAATGGATCCAAGGCACATGCAACTCCATATGGGTTCATACTTACAACTGTGCTGGACAGGCTAAGGGTGCCTTTGAGGAAATGGGAGATGGCATCAAGCAAGGAGCATTTTGGTGTTAGGACCTTATTGGCTTGTGACTATCCTGTCAACACCACCCCAGTTGAACCTGGTTCATCTTTGAAGACACCAGTGAATAGCAAGGTTAGGGATTTGGTTCAGGAGTGTGGAACTAAGGATGCTGAAATTGCTAGGCTTCAGGCTCGTATTACTCATTTGGATGCTGAAAGAGATGGCCTTCGAGCTGAGCTAGCAAAAGAAAAGGAGAAAAGTGAATGAATGCTTCAGAATATGCTCAACCTTCTCCAAACCCAGCCCTCTAGTTCCTCCAAGCCTTAGGTCTTCCAGTTCTTGTTTTTGAACCTATCTAGAACCCCCAGTGACCCAGATTCGGGACTTTTTCTGTTTTTGTTGCTCATGTTTGGAAGTTTTTCTTTCT